>NC_142677.1:12656637-12664137 GCF_964200805.1 Pocillopora damicornis | reverse complement strand
CAGTTACCCTGCTCACAGGGTCTAGTTTTTGGCTAGGTTCTCATCTTCTTACCGAATCGAATCTTTCTAATCAATACTTTGTCAATTGGCTTCACTACCAACATGGCATACGATAACATTTAATAGGTGTGTGACGTCACATGAAAACTCACCACTTCAAGGGTTTATTTCGAACCAACATGATGACCAGCTCCCAGTCGGCTTGTTAGCTCAGTTGGTAGAGCACTGCAGCGATATCGCAGAAGTCATGAGTTGAAATCCCGTACAGGCCTGAATTTTTTTTCAGGCCTTATTTTCACTACTGCTCTAGTGTTGTTCATTATGCGGGTATCAGCGGCCATCCCGAGGGGTCGACCCCCAAGCAACCCAAGGGCAACCCACGGGCTTAGCAGGGGATTTGTAGCAAAGGCATGCCCCGCACGCGGGGCATTAGAGCGCTTTTGCGTTTTTGGCAAAATACCCCGGGGCCATACCCACGGGATTTGCACGTAATCTGCTGTCTCAACGTTCAGCGGTTTTCGCCACAGGACGAGCAAGCTCGCTCGCTCGATGTTCTTCTAGCCCTCGAGGTAATATTTTCCTGTGTACCATGGTCAAGTATTGTGCTGTTGCTCTGTGCCGTAATGGGAGTAAGAAACGACCTTATCTCAGTTATTTTTGCTTTCCTACAAGGCCCAATGAGCGTAAGAAGTTGGAGGTTTTCTGTAAGCGAGCGGATAAAAAATTCAAGACACTCGGCGATCCAAGAATCTGTTCATTGCATTTTAAGGAAAGCGACATCGAGATTTAAATTTCATACGGTTAGTTCGCATTCGAAGCGTCTTGCCGATAGGAAGAGACAGTGTGATGAACAACCGCAAGCCAAGAAAATTTGCCCCAGAAAGCTCGAATTTGAGGACCCCATAGAGACTTGTGTGGATTTTAGTGCTGATGTAGCTTCAGTAAACCATGATCACTCGTACTTTTGCATCGAGGGACAGGCAACACCGACTATATGTTGCCCAGGTTGCTCCAGGGGTGGGGGTATTTGTCCCAATTTTTTGCCCTACCCGAAGGGCTTTAGCATGTATTTGTCACGGCAGCTGTGACAAATGCCCCTGGGTGCCCGGGGGTCGACCCCTCGGGATGGCCGCTGATACCCGCATTACTACGAGGATCGTTTTCATATTCACGTATTTAAAATAGCTGAAGGCGTCAATAGCGTCTTGAATATGTCAATCATTTCACCAATGCCTTCTCGTAAAAAAACTCGTTGGAAGGCAGTTCCCATCTCAGGCGATGTTCGCGGTCAAGCAAACTGGAGACACAATCTGGCGAGGTTTTTTTAGAACTGGCCCGAATTCTACCACCCCCGTAAAAAGTTCAGCTAAGGCAAAGTAAACCAGGAGAAAAACGGTGCAGTGCTCTGCTAACTGAGCCAACAAGCGAACTACACGTGTTATTATGTTGGTTCTAAATAAATCCGTGAAGTGGTGAATAAACGACTATGAATGTATGGAAGTCATATATTTGAACTGAATATGAAAGCGATCCTCGCAGTAATAACACTACTTGAGCAGTAGTGAAAATAAGGCCTGAAAAAAATTCAGGTTTGTACGAGATTTTAACCCATGACCTCTGCGATACCGGTGCAGTGCTCTACCAACTGAGCCAACAAGCCAACCGTCTTTATCCGCAATTCAAATATATGACTTTCAAAACTTCACAGTTATTTTTAAATAGTTGTTATGATAAAGTTCGGATAAAACAAAGAGCTGAGCTAAAGCCACATCAGTCACAGCAGCCGAGTTTTAGGCGCTGTCACCCGAGCAATCTTTATATTCCTGTGAATTCGGCCGTCGTTCATTCATAAAACAGGCCTTGAACGGTTTGTTTTCTAATTGTCATGTGAAAAACTCCGGTGTTTTTATGAGCTTCAATTCGGCCGGATTTCACTGAAGATTTCGTTCTCAGCTAGACAACGACAGGAAAAAATGTTAAATTCGAACTGCCGAACTATTTCAGTTTGTAAACTGTATTACAGTTGACGGTTTGACATTTTTGACTGCTTTAGTTTTATTCAACCAATCAGAATATTTGAACCATTCCAATGAGGATTCTGATTGGCTTATAATAGCGTATTTTATGAGAAAACAGAGCATGGTGACGCAATACTGTTTTTACGCTTTGGAAATAAAATTGAAAGTAACTCATGTGAAATTTAACGGATTCTTTATTTTAAAACAAATAGAAAAGCCTTGACGACTCAAGAAAAAGGGAATAACATTCAACTACATCTCATGTTTCTCTCTACACTTCTTTCGTGCTCTAGCCGCTTCCTGCGTGCTTTATAACAGAATAGAGCACAGTCAAAGCTTCTCCATTTGTTAAATGAAAAAAAGTAGAAGCTGCTCCCCCCAAGCCCGTCGTATAGAAGTTCAGTTACCCTGCGTAATAAGTGTTTTTTTTCGTTCTTTTGACTCGTGGGTGGTGACGCTGTAAGTGAAACCAATATTATCCTTTCTTGATATCATTTGATGTTATCATGACATTTCTCCCCTGTGTTTTGTGAAAATGTTCCTAACTGTTCTCCTTACCAATCTCTTCTCACTTCCTAAACAATCGATCTTGGAAAGTTTTAACATGACATTCACGAATAGTAATTTTGGTAGATTTTTAGCGTAACGAGCTATATATAGGTAGGCAGGTACACCTGTTGACGAAGTGTCATCACTTTAGGTTACTGAAAAGAAACTCTCTTTTGAACAATGCCATGTTGCATGGAAAAGCTGAAAAGTTCCAATTTCTGGCAACTTCCGATCGAGTTAACCTGCTTCCGGTTTCTGTCATAGTGCTTCTAAAAATATGCTAAACTTTCCTTACGTCATAGAACACAACATCACGTGATCGACCTAGGACCTTATTAAGCGCCATTTTGTTGGGCCTTCAGAAGTAGAACGCGAATATTTTCTCCTCTAGATATAGTCTAAGGAAAACAGAGAGCTTTTGAAAGGTGTATCAATGAAGTGGGAATACAAGGAAGAACACCCTTTCGAAAAACGGCGGGCTGAAGGAGAGAAAATTCGGAAGAAGTACCCGGACAGAGTTCCGGTAGGTAGGGCTTGCGACTGATCAGGAAACTTACTGTTAGTTCATGCTTTTTCTTCCAAAGATCCGTCGATTACTATTATTTGAAGGAAAAGCTTACCTAGGTTCAGCTGCTTAAGAGCTATATTACTGTGTAGAAAGTGAAGTTGTTTCCAAAGCGAAACTTTAATATCATTTGAAGAAAATAAACATGGCGTCAGCGACAACTCTTAGTGCAACGTCACGGAATTTCTATATGTCCATGTAGAGGAAATTGTCTTTTTCCTTTCTCAGAATGGTAAATAAACGTCGTAGCAAAGTTCATAAAGCTGTATTATTTAAGATCGACAGAATCTCCGAGTGTAAGCTATGTTTTGATGCCGTCTTCAGCTGTCTTTCTTGTGAAAACTGAAATAGCTGACGACTTACGAAAGCTTGTTTCTTCACTCGATAACGTTGCCTGACAAATTTTTGATCCAGTGAATCCTATTAAAAATGCATTGAGATTGTGTGAGAAAGTCATTTGATTAGACTGATAAGCTGACATATGTTAAGACTTTGTCTCCGAAATAAAAACTGGCGAAACAGTTCCCTGGAATATTCCAGAAAAATCGTGTGTATGGTAAAAAAAAGGATTAAGATCGATTAAATAATAATAATAGTTGAAAACCTTGATGGCTTAACTTAAAAGAATATATATATATATACATATGATATTTGTTAAAATCTATTTATGCATGGCTTCTTGTTGTGGCATGTTTTAATTCACTAAGAATTATTGGTTGCAATTTCCTACAGATTTCTTGTAGAGGACTACATTAAAGACCTAAATTCCTTTCTTAAGTTATACCCCGATGATAAATTTCACTGTAATTTGGTATGAGAGAATTTGAGTTGGTCATAAATAAACTTAGAATCAACAAGTTCTTTGAAATGCTTTCAGAGGCTGATAAATTAAGCTTTGTGAGCATTTTTTGACAAATTTCTTCTGTATACATTGAGGAGAAAAATTTCACCCTGAATTCTGAGATCTTATTGAGGAATTTAACTATGACAAAACAATTAATTTTTTTACTGTAGAAAAGTGTAGGTGTAAGATGACTACAGTGTGGGAATGTTTTGGATGGTGCTGAGTCATCACACATTTCAAAGCAGTATCATGAAACATTATGAATATCTTTAAATTTAAACAAACATGAACTTGAGCATATACATGTGGATGTACAATGGAACAAATGGCTTTTAGGACACAGTTTACCTGGTTAGCAGTAATTATGTTATGTCTATGGCACTTTATTGAAGAGTTTCAAGTTGAAATGAAGGGGAGATGTAGAAGCAACTGGTAGTTGTGTGAAATTATCCATTATAACTTAAAAAAAGTGAAACTATGTAAAGTGGACCCTCAATGGAGAGGACAAAAATTATAAAGTGACCACCTGTCACAGTCTGGATTTTGTTATTTTGCATTGCATTTATTGTTTTGTTCTTCTCTTTCATAAGGTTATTGTTGAGAAAGCACCAAAAGCAAGGATAGGAGACTTGGATAAGAAGAAATACCTGGTTCCCTCAGATTTGACAGGTTTGTCAAAATATTAAGTTCAAATAGGATTAAGTATGTGATTATTTATTGAATGTGGTTCCCACTAAGGATACATTTTTTTATGATGACTTCCCCCATCAGCTCTTAGTGTTAGTCATGATTAGTTTCTAACATGTCATGAGATGGTAGTATGGGAAACCATGATGGTTTTACTCTTTTAGGTTGCTGTTCTAAAATCTAATCACACAAATTTATGCAAGTTTCCTGTATTACAAGCTACATTTCAGCGTGGGTGAAACTCATTGACAAAGCAAATGAAGGTCCCATAGCCTTGTTATTCAGCATTCCTACCCATCTTCTATTGGTTACGAAGGCATGTACTTAGTTCTAGTTAGAAGAAGTCTTGGAAAACAGTTATTGCCAGGAAAACCAAAGGAAATAATTGAAAATTTTGTCAGAACAACAAAACAAGAGACACCTTGATCAGATGTCTCTTTACCCATTACAAATAAACTAATACTGATCATTAGTAGTAGAAAGTCATGTAATTCTGTGACAGGAAAAGTGGTCATGTGAAAATTAATATTGGTGTTTTTACTTTTATCTTCCATAGTTGGACAGTTTTACTTCCTTATTCGGAAGCGAATTCATCTCAGACCTGAAGATGCCTTGTTCTTTTTTGTGAACAATGTCATCCCCCCCACAAGTGCAACGATGGGTCAGCTTTACCAAGAACATCATGAAGAAGACTTCTTCCTCTACATAGCATACAGTGACGAGAGTGTCTATGGAGCTCAGTAGAAAAAAAAAAAGAGACATTTGTATAGTTGAACTTTTAATTTGGGTCAGTGAGGCTGTGAATGAATTCTTTTAGCAGCCATAGTCAAGGTTATAAAATTATGTTCAAGTACAGTAAATAGAAAAAGTGTTATTGCTATATTTTGTGGTTAGTAATTAACTTGCTTTGGTCAGCAGTCATAATGTTTAAAGTACATGTATATTTTTGTTGCAAGCAGGCTGCTTTGCTGAATTCAATCAGAAGTCTCATTATTCCAATGAGAGCTTAATTGCCATGACAGTAGCTCAGTAGACAAACTTGAAGTAATCAATGTTGAAAACTCGATCAGTTATGCTCCCTTCCAAAGGTGTTATACCATCCTTTCATCCATTTACTTCCCTCTAGCTAATATAAAAAAGTACTCAGATACTGATTAATTCTGGTTCTCAAAGGGTTCAAGCCATACTTCACTTAGGGGTCACTCATTTGGGGGAACTTTTTCTCTGTCCAACCATTTTCTTGCTTTAGTATGAGTTATCAGGGTCAACATGGCTGTTGTTACTACTGATAATATCATGCATTATCTTCATGTAGGTTAACATTTTGATTCCGTAGAGTGAACAGTATTTAATTATCTTCAATTTGTAATACACTGTTAAAGTTTAGATGATGAGAATGAGGAAAATTATAAAATACACAGAAGTTATTGTGTTCATGTAATAACACATAGCCAGCGAAGAATTTTCTGCTTGTTAACCAAGGGAATTACTGTCCTCTCAGCTCCCAGAGGTAGTTCTGAAATATACCATGACAGCTGAAACAGAGCACATTTTCAATTTACACCGCGAAACTACCACCTGGATCTTCCCTTCAGTGGAATAACCTGGTGCCCCCTTAGAAATGTGGGGTTTCCAAAACAGTAGTTAGTTGCCTGTGACACCCTAGTGCTGGTGAAGCACAGCCCAAGAATAGGTTCAACAATCACTGTTTAATCCCTTGCACATATATGACCTTGAAAAGTTTGCAGCATTTGTGATGAATGATCTTTAGTTTTTAGTTGGTTACTGTGTTCTACATATCTTTCTCATCTGCTGCCACTTTAAGAAGTTACATGTATTTAGAGATAAAAATCTGTTGTGGTGTAGATTATCTGCAATAGATCTCTTTACAACTATGGTGGTGTGAAAGTTGTCCCTTCCCCTCTGTGCATTTTATTTTAATGATTATCAATAAATCAATTTGTTGACCAATATAATTTTTGGTAAATGGTTTTATCCTAAGATAGCTGAAGACAGTTTTGGACAAGGGTTTTAAACTGTAAAGAAACTAGGACACTTTGTATCTGTCCATTTGAATTCTTAAAACCTGGAATAAAGAAATTTAATATCATCAATTCAAACGATTGGTGTGTTGTTATTGTTATACATAGCACAATAATGAATAAAAATATAAACCTTGAGATTGCGTACTTGAATTTCACCTCGAAGTATTTAATATATTGTTCCTGACTACTGAAGGGTCATTAGGACCTGTACATACAAGAAGCAGGGTTATGAGAAGATTCCCTCTTGCCAGTATGACTGTACTGTAGTACATTTTCAGAACACCTATGTCCAATGCAGAGCTGGAATTTAAGTAAAATATTTTCAAGGAAACAATAAAGCCTCTGAAGAAACCATCTCTTTCGGTTGGGTACTTGTATCAACCCTACTTCTTGTATTAACATTTTCAACAGTGTGGAGGTTGAATTGTATTTTAAAAGTGAAGAAGTTGAGACTCCCTATAAAAGTACTTGAGAGGCAGCTTAGTACGTGAGTAACGATAAGGGCAACCTGAGGCGTTTACGGACTACCCCCTTCTTCGCGTGCTTCGGTAGCCGGTCTCTACGGGAAGGTAAGTGGAGGGTTAACATATTGGGGCGTAGAAAACGTGTACTCTGTCGACTTGAGAAAATACAGAAAGTTGAAATGGCTTGATTCGATTACAGGACTTTCACTTATCATGCCAGAATTGGGTGTTGTGCAATAAGATCAGTGTTATTTTACCACCGTGTCTCTTTGCTTTATAGGCTGGGAAGGAAGCGCTGGAAACGGCTAAGGAAGAAAAATGTGTTCAG
>NC_142677.1:12154137-12159137 GCF_964200805.1 Pocillopora damicornis | reverse complement strand
CAGCCCTCTATGGCTTTACTCCACCTCAGTAATCAGTTCATGTACCATATGACTATAAGTGGAAACTGTAGAGCTTTCTTTTTTCATTCATCTATTTATCTATTCATTTTCTCCCCTCACGGTGGGGAGAAGAGGTGAAGACAAAAAATGAAATATAAACTTGAGATCAACTTTAAAATGTATGTTTTCCTAATATTTCGGTTCGGGAACTGATGAACCTGTCATAAGGGGCTAAAGGAAAAAAATGAATGGTTCATTAGACCGCCAACTGACCATCATGTGTTGAATGGTGTAGCTCAATGGTTCAATTTGACTCTTGCGTGGAAAAAAGGCAACATGTCGAGACCTGTGATCGTGAAATGGGATAACATATCATTGGTCAGTCGATATCTTGCTCTGCAAGTCACATTATCATATAGCTAGCAGCGCACGCGAGCAAGATGAAGTGAATCCTGTGTTCTGATTGGCTACCTGAGCGGGCATGATGGGCCCACCCTCGCCCGTTCGGGATCCCCCGTATTGATCCCACGCAAGAAAACTTACAAAGCTCGTAACTTTTGGACAATGTTTTCAAATATACATAGAAAAAATAAACGACCCTCTTGGGTTTATTGTGCTGCAAACACAGTTGGCTTTCACTATCGGCTCTCGAAATAAACAGGCCATTCTTGATTCTTGTCAAAGCGAAATCTTTTGCTATACAATGAATCCTTTAATGATTAAGCCAAGAGAATATAAACTGTCTGATCCAATGATATAGAGAGAGCTATTAATCAACGTTCTCGTTGCTTCTGCGTCCGTCAATTTGATGCCAAAAGCACATTAGTATTACAATGAGGTTTTGTAGCCAATGCTTCTCAACCTACGTCTTTAACAAATAAAAAGCCGCTGATTAATATCAGTGAGCCCGCAATATCCCATAAATATTGGTCAGAGGATTCTTTGGTGCAACAGCTGTCACTTTAACATCTCAATGTTCGCGCAGTTAAACGATTGCATAGGAGGCTTATTACATTTAGGACCGAACGTTATTACATTTAGGACCAAATGTTATTACATTTAGGACTTTATTACATTTAGGACAGTTATTACATTTAGGACTTCAACAGCTTAACGGCTGGAAGAAAAATTCGGCAAAAGGAGCATACCGAATAAAAGTCCTGAGAAGATGTTGTTGTCCAATCATCCCACTTTCCCCCCTCTGTTGGTCTTTTCTGTAAAACGACTTGAAGGAAACAACTTGATTTGTGAGCAATATATCTACAATGTAGGTAAATATAGCACTAAAAATTTTGCACCTTATGCCAGTTAGAAAGTCTATAACGCAAATTTTGCATCTAGTGAGTCTTTCAGTTTCTTAAGTTTATAGTTCTTGATCATTACATATTCCTAACGAATGCTTGCAGAAGATGTGACAAAGCTTAGACATATCCTTTTGAAAATGTAATTTGGCAATGAATTTCGTAAAACACGCTTATTCCAAGCCCGGCCCGAATTCACGGTCATGTTATAAGATGGAAACCAATTCTCAAACCAACGATTGATTTCCTTGTTTCAGTTAACCAATTTTTTGCGGAGGACGTGTGTGTCATCATCAGTTCATCGTTGACCAAATAATTTGTATGAAATAGTGCTGTACGGAAATCTTTATTATTTATTAGAAAGTATTACGGCATTACATTGCATACCTTTATCCGCTAATGAGACGTTTAAAATCTGAAGGAGGGTAATAATTGTAACCAAGCAGTTATCCATGTCCCTGTTACTGCACCTTGAGCTACAAAGGAAAAAAACGTAGTGGCTTACCACATTTTGAAAGGAAAAGATGAGTTTATAATACTTTTTGATCTATTAAATTTGTATGCTTTATTTAAGAAATCGATTTCTTAATAATTCATAATTCATTCAGCTACTTTTCCTGTACTACATTGAGATTTCTTACTTGAGCTTAAATAAATTGATTGAATATCGCGCACCTTCTCTAGATTAGATTTAGCGACATGCAATCGGTGGATGTCCCTTCCTCTTAGTCACCTTTACAACATTAAATGTACATTTGTATTTTTCAGAATTTATGAATGTAGATCGGATTAATATTGTGCTTGGCCTCCTAGAGCCTTGATTTGTGGAGACACACAACAAGGCAGTAATTGTGATGGGCTCGGTTCAGACATGTCCCATACTTAAGCGGAAATGAGAATAGCAAAAATGTAAACAACAATTTTGAAAATGGCAGCAACGAAAGACAGTCCTATTTTCCCTGAAGCCATACACCAAGGATCTCCTCAAGAAAGATATCTTGAACCTATTGATTTGAACCATGCTTTCACTGCAACAGTCATGTTTTTCTCAGAATATCAGGCTTAAGTGCCTTGAGCGTGGCCATGCATATTTATGGTAAATCTGTCTGCAGTCTGCATTATAAATTGTCCGTATCTACCAAGTGTCAATACATACCAGTACAGTTCTGATTATTCGTAAATTGACTAATATCCTTACTCGCGTAAAGATAATACACAACAGGGCTGACAACCGATAAACTCAACAAACTAAGTCGTATGATAATAGCTTACACTCTAGACTTTGACTCGCTATCCCTATCAAGAGGTCAAATACATTATCCATATATGAAAAAAGGCAAAGTAACTACAAGGAAGCAGCTTGTTTACAACATTAAATGTACATTTGTATTTTTCAGAATTTATGAATGTAAATCGGATTAATATTGTGCTTGGCCTCCTAGAGCCTTGATTTGTGGAGACACACAACAAGGCAGTAATTGTGATGGGCTCGGTTCAGACATGTCCCATACTTAAGCGGAAATGAGAATAGCAAAAATGTAAACAACAATTTTGAAAATGGCAGCAACGAAAGACAGTCCTATTTTCCCTGAAGCCATACACCAAGGATCTCCTCAAGAAAGATATCTTGAACCTATTGATTTGAACCATGCTTTCACTGCAACAGTCATGTTTTTCTCAGAATATCAGGCTTAAGTGCCTTGAGCGTGGCCATGCATATTTATGGTAAATCTGTCTGCAGTCGGCATTTTAAATTGTCCGTATCTACCAAGTGTCAATACATACCTGTACAGTTCTGATTATTCGTAAATTGACTAATATCCTTACTCGCGTAAAGATAATACACAACAGGGCTGACAACCGATAAACTCAACAAACTAAGTCGTATGATAATAGCTTACACTCTAGACTTTGACTCGCTATCCCTATCAAGAGGTCAAATACATTATCCATATATGAAAAAAAGAAAAGTAACTACAAGGAAGCAGCTTGTTTCATACCCCAACCCCCCCCCCCTCCCCCTGTCCCCTTTCCAGGATAATGGAACTTATATTTGAAAATTATCCTTTTTAACGATGTTACCCCAAAAATTGAAAAAAAGAAATGATTACTGCAAACACTGGGTGCATGTAAGAGATTTAGCTGAAAGGTTTGCATCCCTGTATGCCGTTGTAGGATGTTTGATTCTTGATGTATATCTACTTATAAAGTCTTCCAAGTACCTATTGCATTACTGTGCATGGCTGTTTGCTATACAGCGCATTTCAGATTGATCGAGATTATACAAAAGATTGTTCGAAAAGTGATGATAAATTGAAAAACTTTCGTCTGACAAATGCAAATTTCCTGTATCAGCTTACTTACTGTTAGCGTCATGTTAGAATCATGGAAGAATCATAGAAGTGCCCTGCTGACATATGTACATTCAACATTCATTCACATTCATATGACATATGTACATGCTTGTCAAAACAGGTGCCCATAACAGAACTCGACTGTCGCTTTACGTTGCCCGGTTAGGTGTCATAAAACTGAGGCGGGAACTGTTGGTAACGAACGAATCAGGTCATCGTCGAAGTAAATAAGTCGATCAGTCTTGAGTAATGATATTATGTTCTCTGACTATCTCTTTGTCAAAATGAGCCTCGATTTCTCTAAAACCGTCTCGGTTGATACCAGTTTAAAATCTGGCTTATTTGCATATCCGCTGCATTAAAATATCATATACTGTAGATTAAAGTTAGTTAAGGACAAATCTTAACTTGGCAGTCACAGATATGCCCTACAATGTCCTGCCTACACTGTCAGTTTGACTTAGCAGTTTTGACTCGTCAGTTTGTCACACCTGGTGGTGTGACAAACATTCATGTTGCTTTCTCTTAAGTCACTCATTAATATGCTTCTGTCTAAGCTTTTTTCCTCTTTTTTCTCCGCCGTATGCAAGACCAACCGGAGCCATTTTCTAACACTTGTATAGTATGCGTAGTTTCGTGTTCAAAAACAAAAGAAAAAAGACCGAATTATGACAAATATAGCCAAACTGGCATAACTGTTAAAATTAATACTAATCATGACGGTGTCAAAGCGACTGCGATCATGCTGAGGTCCATCGCACCTGGCTCATTGCGATCTCCGGTCATCGCGGTGAAGCAAGCCTAAGAAAAAACATCAGCCGCCCATCGAGTAAACAACTGAGAGCTTACTCTGACACCCTTCCAGTGCGTCGAGTGGACGGCCACATTAGTCTCAGCAGCACGGTGCAGTCACCGCGAGCAGTGTTCCTGTGAATTCGACCGTCGTTCATTTATAAAACACCGCCTTGAGCAGTTTGTTTTCTAATTGCCATGCGAAAAAACCGCGTGTGTTAATGGGCTTCAACTCGTCCGGATTTCAAGATTTATTTTACTTTTAGATTCTGTATAAGAGACTTAAAACACTTCAGGCAAAAGTGTTAAACTCAACCTGCCGCGCCTAAGTATTTCAGTTTTGTAAACTATTGCAAATTGTGAACTTTGACGGTTTGTGATGTTTTATAGTTTGACATTTTTGACAGCTGTAGCTTGTTCAACCAATTAGATTATTTGAACCATTTTATCAGAGATTCTGATTGGCTCATTGTAGTGTGTTTTACGAGAGTATAGAGCATGCTGACCACACTGTTGTTCACTTTGAAACTATATTATTATATTATAAAACAAA
>NC_142677.1:10309137-10349137 GCF_964200805.1 Pocillopora damicornis | reverse complement strand
TACCCTCTTTATTGTTTATTTCGTTTCCTTACAAGATTTATGTAAATGCAAGATTTAAAACATTTGTTGAGAGCCACCTTAAATTTTTATAATTGAAGCGGTTCCGAATCGCTTGTACAGTTTTTAGAGGTTACCGAACTCGTTTTCGAGTAACAGGGACATAAAGCTAAGATTAGAAGGCTGCTTGGAGGCTTTGGTAACCTCTTACGATATAGACATTATTACACATTTTGTAAAATAACTGGACATTTTTTGGACAGCATTGTTAAGTGAAAAAATAAAGTTGTGGTAGTATCGACTAATCAGTCGAGGAACTGATGTTTAAAAACAGGGAAACCATTTTGAGCCATCTTGATTAGCAAGTTTGCAATTAGACTGAATCCGGCAACATGCATAAGCTGCCATGGCAGCTTCGTTTTGTCCACAGTCCATATCAAAAATACTAGGTGCTCCACTAATTTATCAGACAAAGCTTTGAAGTTGGACTTTCGAGCGACCTTCCTAAGCTGAGCTGAGTGATTCATACGCCCTGTTTTATCAAGAGGTCTGGGTAAATTGTTCATGCATGATGGCTTTGCGGTAACATTGATTATGACAGACGAGAAAACAAAAAAAAAAAAAACCATAATGATTTCATAAATGAGACCAAGCACGTCGAAAAGGATTTTCATGAATCTGCCGCCACTCCAATATCAAACAATGCGCCAGAAACCCACTTCCATCCACTAAAATAACAAACAGACAACCAAAGAAACAAACACAAACAAAAAGACAAAAAGTGTATTTTCGATAACCATTATTACTCGCTCAAGATCCCTGGATATTGGTTTCGTTCTTTTTGGGGTTTTGTTTGGCGATACACAGCACGTCACTTGGCCAATATCCAGCCATTTGAAGCTCGCGTGTGTTACGCATGTTTCACAATTGTTTTCTTTGTGAGTCTAGTCCCGCATGCACGACTAATATTTCTGAAAACAATTGCTCAGCAGAGGCCTTAGCAAGTTTAACTCCAGTTATTCATTTCGTAGTAAGAGTTGACCGAGACGAACAAACTTTTGGCCACTTCAAGAAAATTCTTCAACAGGAAAAAGTCTTAGTAGTCCAGTATTACCATGCATATTTACCATTATTGTTTTAACAATGCAGATCCATTTTTTTCTCTTTCAGCTTTAGATTAAAGAGGACGTCAAAATATGGTGAAAACATAAGAAAATGGTCGATATTGTCCTCACCGCAACACTCATTTTGCTATAATCAGCAAACTTCAACGTAATCGGTAAACTTTGACCATCAGATGCAAGACAAAGTGTAGAGAGTTATTTATAGCGTCACTGATTTCCATAAGTTATGTAACTTGACTGATAAACGAGACCACGGAGGGACATATGACTGTTCCAATCGCTGACTTATATCGAAGACACTAGGTTGAGTTTAATGTAAGTTTTCGGGTGGGTTTGTTGTCGAACAAGTACGAGTAATCAAAAGATTAACCTAACTTTACCTAAGTTAAATAATAATCATTCAGGCATTGGTTTAGGCGTCCATGAAAAATTTAATACATCTGATAAGGCAAGGAGTTCAAGGGTCCGTTCCAGAGCCCTCGCTACTCTTAAAAAAAATTAATGCCGAGAAACATGGGGCAAGAGCATTTATTTTACTACTTCCAAAAACTTATTTCATTTCTTTCTTGACGCGGGTATTTTTCTTTCTTTCCTTCTTTTGTTATTATAATTTTTTTGAGGAATTAACGTAACATAACTTTTCGCTCCTGTGTGCAATAACTTTAATATGATCGTAAGCAAGGTGAAATCGTGAGAAAAGGGAACATAAGTGAGGTTATCTTGATTTTTATTATCTTTGCTAACAGAATATGAACGTGACTTGATCAGTTACTGTCTTTTCGTAAAGTCAGACTCCAATAGTGTTTATCTTAAAATAAATCTTTCAATTCACATGCGCATCATTTGTGTAAGCGTATTACCTCAGCTTTGTTTAGTTATCTCGGTGAACAAAACCTTTCAGAAAAAAAAACTGGAAAAAAGAAAAATATCACCTAATAATTGTCTCTTTTAAGCGGCGTGACAGTTTGAAAAATTAAAACAAGATGAGAGTAAATGCTTCATATTATTTGGCTCGAATAAATTCTTTTCTATGGTCCATTTAGGCTAATCTTATAATTTTTCTTGAAAACATATTACACATAGTCAAAAGGTTTTTTGAAATGCGCAGGTCGAAGAAGGTTCTTTCAATAATCTACCACTGATTTAATAGCTTTTGGAAAAAACTAATTTTTCTTCTTCTAAGATAAAAGGTAATTATGTTTCATTTCGTCTTGTTTTTTGTTCAAATTCAGCTTAGCCCATGTTCGTTTTATTGCATGTTCATCGGATATTTGCAAGTTAGCGCTATTTTGTATTCGGGTGTTTGCATGCAATTAATCTTTCTCCTATGTCAAAAGTTTTTTCTTGGATAGATATATTTGATATATATATAGGTATTCAACTTTCAATCTGCTAATATTTACTAATTCTGTTCTGAAGGGGACATTGGGTTTTTGGTTTTCCGGTTTTGGTAATTGCTCGGTCATTGTATTTCTGTGCGGTTTTCAGTTATTATGAATAAAAAATTGATAGATTATACAATTTTTGTCATCCCTTGCCTAGTCATAGAGCCTCTTAATTTCGCATAGTTGTTGTAGTCGTATTTCTACGAGCGAATGATGATTCAATTACTCTTCTATGAACTGTGTGGCTACTATCTTTCTTTCTACTGGAAAGCAGTTGAAGTTGAAGATCTGAAGCAACTAAATTTCTACCAAACGGATCAGGGTGGATTGGCAAACTATCAGCCGCTTTGTAACGCTAGGAGGTGAATAAATTTTGCACTAGCATTCTGAACTTCCTTCCTTTGCCACCAATAAGCTTCCTTCCCTCTTCACTCACAACAATGCCGTCACGGAGCAATTGTTGCTTTCTTATCTTTTCTCGCGTCTGGTTATATTTATGAAAGATCTAAGAAGGAAGACACTTCTAATAAGGTTAAAGGAACTATCGAGGGATTTTGGGCATGTTGACATCGTGTCGTAAAAACCTTCTGTTAGCCTCCCTTGGTGTTCATTGTAAAATCACTTTTTTACTTGGAACGTGCATCATTAGCTTCAAAAGGAATTTCTATCATTCTCTGCGGATACAAATATTTTCGGTGGAAATACCAATAGGAACTGAAATAAATAATTTTTCATTTCGAATTCAAGTCGTAACTGAAAGAGAAGTTTTTGAAATATCGAATAGTTCTTGTTAGCATTTGAGATTATGCTGTTATTTTAATTTGACTTCACAAACAATAAATCAACATCGCTTTTAATCAGGGAACGTTGGAAATATTACATCTAAGTGAAAACAACGGCTCCCTAATTTTCTATTTGCTCGTAGAATTCTCTGCGAATCTCGGGATAGTTACCATGATTTTTCATTTTAACTTAAAATTGAAATAAGCATTTCTCCTACCCAAAATTATTCATTTTTATGGACCAGAGAAATCACGGATGCAAGAAAATGTAAAACGTTTTGGTACACAAATCACACAGGGAAGATTGGGTTGCTTTTAATGAATTACTCAAATGAGGTCCATTTTGCAGTTGAATAGAAATAATATCTCTCCGGTTTTGCTTACGGTAGAAAATGGAGGATTGTGCTTCATTTTAGCATTGTTTCTTTAATTTTATTCATCATAACTAGCCTAACAAAAAAAGATAATATTTTTGAGGAATTTTCGCTCAATAAACGTGTATTGAAATAGCTTACGAGCAATATTACGACGCCAGCCAACTTTTGTTTATTCGCAAATCAATAAAATAACTCAATTAAACAACAAAACTCTCAGTAGAACACTAATATGCGAGTAATGACGAAATTTTTGTATAAGTAACTCAGATATTTTCGGAGCAAATCATGATCAGTCAAAGACCAAATTTCAGCAGGTCTTGAGAAGTTTGCAGGATCTCTGTAAACCTTACGTGTCAAAGTATATTGCATCTCCATCAGCCTAAAACATAAGCAGATTAGCACTATCTAGAATTAAAGGGTTTGTTTGCAATTAACCTTGATACAGACATCTAATTTTCAACCTGCTAATATTTACACGGAGAGTTACAAGTGGTCATGAGTTTTTCTGTTATGTGGCTCTAACGTAAATTTTATATTTTCACTTATGATCAGCTATTTCGTAACGCTAACTTGTTTTTCCCTGCTAAACCACCGTGTAGGCTACACCGCAACACTCTGCGTTGGCGATTATTCAGTATTAGCAAACTTCAACAAGGTTTCCGGTTTCTGTCATGCTCTTACACCTCTCTCTTCATGTATTTGTTATTTTTCAACTGATATTGTGAAGTTGACAATTAGGGTTCAATGAAATGAATTGAGAATTTTACTTTAAGAGTGTTTGTTTTATTTGTCTACCTTGAGTTCCCCCTTACGTTCGTAATTTATATTAGATTTATGAAAGTTCACAAGAGTTTCGTTAATTTCGGACTCGATCGTTTACCATCCTTTCATGCGGCATTTTCGACGTTTTTCCTTTGCGGTCATACAAAGGAACAATTGTTTCTAGATTTATCACGCTAAGGTCGTGACGGGGCAATTCTTGCTTTCCTGTTACGCCACCGGTGTGAGTGTTTATTTCTGGTCGTTATAGAGTTAGCTTACTTTTAGCCAATACAAAACCCACAAACAATATCGTAAAGTAGATTCCGACATCACATTGACATAAAGTGCTCAATTACGGCTCTAACTCTCATTCTCCTCTGCTTACCGTCACAAGAGAAGTCTTAAGGTCGAAAAGAGAGCCGAAAAGATGAATTCAAGAATGTTGAAAATTTTCCTCTGCCTTGTGGCTTTGTTTGGTCATCTGTCAGCTGCTCCCTTACCAATGGAAGGAGGTAAGAATGAAATTTTAAAATAGTTATTACAAGTTACAAAATCGTTTTGAAACCGAAACATCCTTCACCAATGATTGTTCAAAATAATTAGAGTAGTACAAAATATTACTAAAAAATATGGATTAAAATAGGTTTAGAGTTATTCCGAAGTGTCCTTACGGTAAGTCAAGGTAAATATGATATAACTCGGGCCAGTTGAACTGTGCTGTTTCGTAGAAGAAAACTTCCGGTTTTATGTCTAAACCCGAGATGTTAAGAATTCAAACTGTTTGAGTGAAATGAAAGGAGGCTTCCTATCGATCATTGTGTACTCTTTGAAACTTTATAAGACTCAAGACATGTTTGATAATTCACTCTGCCTGAGTCACAATCAGTAGATATCTGAGGGGATTATTTTCCGTGTCGGTAAAAAAAAAAATCGTGTGACTGGGAAACTAGGTCAAACTACCAATCACGCTTTCTTGCCGGCTTGTGAACGCTTTTTCTGGTTGATGAAGGTTTAAACATTTGCAAATAGTGCTCTTTAACGAAAAAAATGGGCAAAAAGAACGTAACTAGGTGCGCTCGGATCTGCCAATGCCATCACGCGATAAAAAATGACATATGTATGTCGGACTGATATCCAACCAGTTCATTTAGTTTCACATTATCGAAAAGTTTTATACGAAACAGATTGAAAATGACAAAAAAAAAGATTATTTATGAATTCTGTAGCGATAAGAAGCATTTTGATGTGAAATAGAAAGGTTTTCTTTTTGAAAGGTGGACGATCGTCAAATTTTTTTATAAAGATAACTCTGTGGATTCTGTATAAAGGCTTAACTTCGCTTGAATGAAATCTTTTATTTAAATCATTACGGTAAAAGTAACGTTGCTGCTGTTTGTTTAATCCATAAACATCCATTGAAAAAGTTCTTGACCAATAAAGTCGACCAACTTCTGGTTTCTAAGGAAAACCATGCCAGTAAAAAATCTTGAAGTGAAACCTAAAATAATCCTCATCCATACATCAGAAGGACTTGAGATAAGATTTCATTTTGGAGTTTTCTAGTGTGCATTCCACTCGCTACTGGGTAAAATTTCAGATCGTTAACAGTTTGTAATACAATAAATGAGTCACTTAAACAAAAGGATAATGTTTGTTTGCGGTCAATTAGTTAAACTACAAGCAGGTTTTGGGGCTGTGACGCAACTAATAACGCAATGGCGTGACGAAAATATAAAGGCGAACTATTGTATATGCTTATGAGCAGATATCATTAATATATACATAACGGAGCTCCTTTGAGCAAAGAATCGAACCTCTGATTAGAAGATTGACTGAAAATGAAATCTGCAAATAAATAGGTTGAATGGAGACCTTTTCTATACAAAACTTTTAAAGGGAAAGGTGAAGCCTCATTTCTAAATGATCTCTCACTCATTTTGCCCAAATATTTATTTCAAAGTTCACAGTTCACATAATTTGTTGAATGACAGTTTTAAATTAGTGGTAGGCTTTTTGTAATGAGAAGTTTAAAATACCACCATTGACGTCAACGTTATCTGGGGTCCAAAAGTTCCTCCAAGTGAACGTTAGAAACGCAAAAGCGAATACAAGAAGCTTCCCTGCGATATTTCACTATGTATGAAGTTTGTCCAATAAGATAACAATGGTAAATTTATGTGAATATGAAAGCGATCTTTGCATCAATGAACACTACATAAGTAGTAGTCAAAAGAAGGGCTGGAAAAAACAAAAGTATTTTTTTCAGCCCTTCTTTTGACTACTACTTAAGTAGTGTTCATTACTGCGAAGATCGCTTTCATATTCACGTCTTTAACCGCAGTTCAAATATATGACTTCTATATATTCACAACCGTTTAATGGTAAATTTATTTAAATGCTAAAATGATCTAATAAGTGACGATTTTTGCAAAAAGTCCTGTCACTAAGAACTCTCAATTCGATGGCTGAGTTAAATTTAAATATCATAACTGATTCATAACTTTTGGTTCCAATTGTGGGGTTGTTCTTTCGAGCCAAGTGATATGTCGCAACATAAAGCAATCACTTAATTATCGTTTAATCGCACCATGCGTATTATGACTCAAATCCATCTCGCCAAATTACAAATCATGGCTCGACAGAAAATGGCAGATGTACCGCTGTGGCGTATCAAAAAGGTATGATAACATTTAAATCATGATGAGAGTCAACTAACATTCGTATAACTTTATCCTATTTTCATCAGATGAAGAAGAAGTAGAAGGGGAAGAAGAAGTAGAAGAAGATGAAGAAGAAGAAGAGGAAGAGGAAGAGGAAGAAGAGGAAGAAGAAGAAGAAGAAGAAGAAGAGGAAGAGGAAGAGGAAGAAGAGGAAGAAGAAGAAGAAGAAGAAGAGGAGGAAGAAGAAGAGGAAGAAGAAGAGGAAGAAGAAGAAGAAGAAGAAGAAGAAGAAGAAAGTGGAGAAGAAGAGGAAGAAGAAGAAGAAGAGGAAGAGGAAGAAGAAGAGGAAGAAGAAGAAGAAGAAGAAGAGGAAGAAGAAGAAGAGGAAGAGGAAGAGGAAGAGGAAGAGGAAGAGGAAGAGGAAGAGGAAGAGGAAGACGAAGACGACGAAGACGAAGACGACGAAGACGAAGACGACGAAGACGAAGACGACGAAGACGAAGACGACGAAGACGAAGACAAAGACGAAGACGACGAAGACGAAGACGAAGACGAAGACGAAGACGAAGACGAAGACGACGAAGACGAAGACGAAGACGACGAAGACGACGAAGACGACGAAGACGACGGAGACGACGACAAATAAAGAAGACGTGAGAGGGTCAGTCTCTCTTTTGACTTGGGCTCTCTTAGGAGTTGTGTTCAACGCAAAGAAGAGTCGTTAATTTAATTTTCGTGCATTTAAATCAATTTCCCAAAGTTGCATTCGCTTCATAATAATAATATAACGTCGTACATTTTCAATTTAGCTCTTGATTTCTATCTTCTTTTTTATCTGTTCAAATTTGATATTTGCTGTTGAAACGATAATTTTCATCCAGAAGATCAGCTTTTTGCTTAAGTTCGAATATGCTTCCTGAACTCTAGGTGAAAACAAAGCCCGAGATGAAGATTCCACTATTTATCCATTCCGTACGTATACCTACCAAACTGTATACTATATGCTTAGCGTTGTTGGTGATTATTAAAATCAGTAGCATTTAGAAATCTCTCATGACATGTTTTGATTCTTTAATTAAAGTCGTGGGAACTTCTATTATTTTCCATCTTGTTTCAGAATTGCGTGACGTACCCTTAAATGACCATTTGGTTATTAATGTGCTATCCGGACCACTGTGCGTAATAACAACAGACATAAGATGAAATTGCAAGACAAGATATATTTAAAAGTCAGATAAATTAACTGCCAAACTTTGAAGCTCTTAACCCAGTTTCCAGTTTAGTATTCATCCACACATTTCCTATTCTTTGGGGACAGAAGCTAACACAGTAGAGAGGCAGGGGACACCGTGTCTAATTCAAGTTTTTATTCATAAATTTATCCTCTCACAGATCAGAGAATGGAGTGAGTAAATTTTCCTTCCATACCTAAGCCTTATTATATGACGTCATTCTGTAAGGTAAAAAGGTCTCGTGTTTTATAGCCAAACATTTAGTTATTTATTTATTTATCATTTACCTCTATTACATATCAAAAGGGGAACAAAGCTAATTTACATAGATAATACATGGGAAATATAAAATAGAAAAAGGAAAAGGCAAAGAAAGTCTCGAGAGGCCATGTAGGCTTATAGGTGAGGCTCACTCTTTAATCTAGAGTTTAAGTTAAACTAGAATGTAAAACGTAATTTAACAAGTGTAAAATACTATGGGAACTTGATTACTTAATATTAATAACCTTGCTGTGAAAGTCATGAAGTATTTTGCACATTAATTATCGAATGAGGCAGAGAGTTCCACAATTTTAGTCCATAGTATAAAATTGCGAATTGTTTGATGTTACTTCTACAGACTCGAGGACGGTATAATTCAGCATATCTAATAGAATAATTATGAGTTTGGCTTCCAGTTTATAACAAGTTTAGAAAAGAGCGAGGCAAAATTTCACGGCGATACTTTTTCATGAAGGTTCCAACGTGAGAAGATTACAATCTGTAAATGTCAAAAATACCAAGTTTTTGGAAAAGAGGTCTACTAAGGCCCCTATCATCTGCAGCTAAAATTGTTCGAACAGCTCTCCTCTATAACAAGTAGATTCTTTTAACATTAGTGGGATATGTAGAACTCCATTGCAGTAGGTAAGGTATGGGTAAACTAAAGAATAATACAATAAGAGAAGAGATTTGTTAGGTACGGGAAACCTTGTTTTATGTAGCATTCCTATTGTTCTAGTAATTTTTGTACAAATGTAGTCACTATGCATTTCCCTCGCAAGATGCTGGTCCATGTAAACACTTAAAAATTTGATGTGCTCAACTTCCTCAATAATTGTATTATTAAGGTCTAAAAATCATAATCTTCGTTTTTTCCGCATCAATGGACATCTTGATAGTTTTTAGCCACTGCGCAACATGACGAATTTTATCAATGAGGTTTCCACAAGAATTTTAGGATTTCGGTTTCAGTAAAAAGTGCAGGTATCGTCGGCAAAAAGTAAACATTAAGCATATCCTATGCTATTTGGGAGGTCATTGATATACAAAATAAAGAACAATGGGCCTAAAATGGATCCTTGCGGGACGCCACAGACAGGTCCTCTTTCGCATAAATTTTTCCCATTGACTTGGACTACTCGCAATCTAGTTGTCAAGTACCATTTTACCCAGTCAGGTGCTATACCGGCTAGACTATGGAATTTTTTTTTTAAAGAATAGAGTGATCAATTGCGTCAAAAACCTCTGATAAGTCCAAAAAGACACCTGGAAAGAAATTTGTGTTGTCAATCGCATTTGCTGTTTTGTTGATGAGACTTATCAATACACGTGGGGTAAAGTGTTTCTCTCCAAACCCAAACTGGTTGTTAGACAAGATCATATTTTCAGTTGGGTACCTTGAGATACGATATATGCTATACGTATTATATGTGGCAGTAGGGTTTCAGAAGTAACTTTCATCTCATATCGTCAGTGAATAACTAGGGATATTATTAATAACTCAAATTCAATAATTTCAAATAGAAATATTAATTCAAATACAGAGGAGAACTGCCTACCTAAAAATTGTCAACCGTCAAAGCTGTCCTCCCAGGGAAACCCTCATAGTAACTCTACATTATGAAAATAAGACAAAAATACCAAAAGGTTAACTTTCATTTTGATTGAAACTAACCGCTCTCCGCAGTCCTTTATTATTCGATTGAGGTATTTAAAACACAAGTACCAATACAAATAATTGTTTTCGCCTAACCATTTTTTGAAACGTGGGACGAGAAAAAAAATCTACGGTTCATTTTATGGCTATCCGTAGCTTGTAATCATACATGTAAGAGCACCTAGGAGGCTTGTGAATGAATAAATCTATCTTATCCCTTACCTTATCTGAAATAATTTCATTGAAACCACTTTATAAATTACAACCTTTTTATTTTATTAATAATCCTCTTCTGTTTTTTGGTCTCATTTTATGGGTCTGCATGGTAGCATTAACCAAGTTTTCTTTTGCCACGAGGTAATATTAAGGTATTCAAAGAAAAAAAAGGTTAGTGGCGATTTATATGATATTATAACCAACACATTTATGTACTTCCGCTGCAAAAGACCAAAACATCTTAATAATCATGAAATTTCTGGAATACCTACGTACAAAAAGGTTTGGTCAATTTAACTCCGCATAAACCTATTCTTTAATTATTTTTACCCCTTAACAAAACTGAGTGAAAACATCATCTTTAATGTTCTAATAAAAATGGATGATACTTTACGTTCCAGAGCGTACTAAAGTATGTTTTCAATTCAAAACATGCGTATCGTTAATGCATACGAACTGGCATCCCGTCGGATTTTTCTTTTGACCAAGGGAAAATGGGCAAGAATTTAGTTTGATGTCTGGAGAGAGGTCGTTTTTTAACCTTTTCCGCGATAGTCGGTTTATAAATGTCAACAAAGTTTACACAAAGCTGCGCTTTAAACCGTTTATATTTTTTGTATAGCTAATACTGGAAAGACAATTACTTGTTTCAATTAAGTAACCCACTAATAAAAAAATATCAATGGAATGGTCAGACTTGGCTAGGTGCGTTTTCAACGTTTTGTTAACATATTAATTGCTTTTCAGCTTAGTTAACCCAATATATCGTTCCAACACACTTTAATCCACACCGCTGCTTGGTAATGTAGTTACAAAAGGCTCTTCCATTTTCGGTTCTTATGACAATATTAATAGAATGTGACAGAGTTTGCTTGACTTCGAATTTTACAAATGTATATTAAATTCAGCATAGGAAATATATTTCCTGCATATCGAACTCTTATACTCTTTATCAAAATTAATTAGGATGATCGGATATCGTCACATTTTGAGGGTTTTTCCTCTTCCTTCACAAACATGATGACGTCTGCCCGAGGTACCCGAAAAAAGATTGGATACTTTTAAGCAAATTCTTACCTTTAGATGTCTCTTGGTTACATCACTTCTCTGCATTAAATTGCTCTCGCTTTCGCTTCTATAGGCGATATTCATGCATTAACCTCTACTTAATATCGTCTATGTGTCTAGAAGGATACTTCCGCGAGCATCGATGGAAACATGTTATCGAAACACTCTTTGTAGTTAAGGAAACAAAACAATACTTGTGGT
Organism: Pocillopora damicornis; assembly: GCF_964200805.1. Taxonomy (NCBI): domain Eukaryota; kingdom Metazoa; phylum Cnidaria; class Anthozoa; order Scleractinia; family Pocilloporidae; genus Pocillopora; species Pocillopora damicornis. Next base: position 10,337,415 of record NC_142677.1, on the reverse strand, counting down.
TTGCTAGGAATGTCTTCGACTCAAGATATGTGCTCCGCGGTTCAAGCCATAAGTGATCACCCATAAAGTTAGCCCAAATAAGAAACCAATTTAAAAAGTGTGAATTTCTATATAAAAATAAGCTCCAAATAGTTCAGCTGGTGTGGTTTAGATCGCGGTAAATCTGAAAGTCTGAACGTCTTTATCCCTATCCTGAGTTACATAGTCTCTTATACTGAGCCTGAAAATTTTATTTTCTCTAGAATGGTAAATTTTTGTTTGATATTGTGGGGGATCGGATTTCCCTATCAATATTGAAAACCACAGACGATGATTTCAAATTCTTCTTGACTTCTCTTATGTAATATAAGTGTACGAGGGCCTGGAGGGAATCAGTTCTCCCTGTTTTCCACTGAAGACGTGATCTCCAGTGAAAAACCTGCTGCTTAAAAATGGATTCCAAAATATTTATATTTCTCTATCTATTGGTTATTGTGGGGCAGCTTTCATGTGCTCCTTTTCCTACCGGCGAGGGTAAGTTGTAATTGGTTTGATGCAGTAAATGTTTGTATTCTTTTTTTAAAGACAATGATATGTCAAAGAATATACCATTAATGATATGGGAAACAAGCTTTTTGATCTTACAAAAATTCGATGACACAACTGCCTGAACAGTCAAAATTGTTAAATATTATCTCAATACAGTTAGAGCAAAGTATATCAAGAACAGAGTCTTTTTAAGTTTTTCTTGTTTTATTCTCTTCTCCGTTCTCTTCTATTTTATAAAACGTTGGAATATGTTGTCTATATAGGCTCTCTCCATTAAGAACTGCATGATGTCCACAACTGTTCTCCAGCGATCAATAACACCGCATTTTGTTGACATCTAACAAATCCGTTTGGTTCAAAATAGTTTTGAAACAGTTTAGTGTACCGCAACTGAGTTATCATTGATTGAAGGAAGTTTGTTTGGTCTCTACCAAACCTCTTTAATTAAAGAAACATCGAAGGAAAAAATTACGGAAAAGAGCTAAAGGAGCGCTTTATTTATCTTTGATATTTTTCAACATCGAGCCGAAAATTCGAATTCTGAGTCGGTGATAAAAATTGTTACATAAAGATGTATCATGGTAGTTGGAAAATTTGCAAGACCAAATTGAAAATAAACGTAGCTATGAATAAAATGACGGTTGGTGTGAACAAAGTAGCTGTGTATAGTCCGATATAATTTGATGCAAATGATATTATGGCGTTGAATTAATTGAATCGATAGTAAATTAACCTCATTTCATTCATTTACTCTTGTTTTACTTTTTAAAACCTTTTTGATCGTAATACAAGCTAATGAATTCGCCAATAACATGAAAATCGTGTAGATAAATTTGAATGAATAAAATCTCCGAACTGTTTTTCGCATTTAAGAGTTTAAAACTTGATAAGTTTGTATGTTGCCAGCACTTTGTAGATCTGCCAAACAATTGATCATACCGAAAGCTCAATAGCTTAACTAGCAGAAAATCGACTTGGATGTCGTGATCTCAAATTAGGATCATTCAACCAACCAATCAATCAATCAACCAACTCGTCGATTGATTGTAATTCAATCAACAGATAGAAATGAAGGCAGCCTTCATGACTAATAAAAGATTAAATAGGTAAATAGGAATTGAAAAAGTGTGAAGGTAATAACGATTATTTCTATTCTTTAGAAAGCATTAATACGTTAATGAAGATGGTAATTATTTTGCGATATGAAATTTTTAATTTCAGACGAAGACGATAGCGGAGAAGAGGAGGGCGGGGAAGAAGGCGAAGAAGAGGAAGAAGGGGGAGACGACGACGATGATGAAGACGACGACGACGATGATGACGATGACGATGATGATGAAGAAGAAGACGACGACGATGATGACGAAGAAGAAGGCGATGACTAAAATAAAGATTACGGAGACTATGAGACGCTAAAAGACTAAATCAGTTTATGATAGAATACAAAATTTGCCACTACAACACAAAACAAACTAATGGCTTAAAGTCGATTACAAGTTTTTGTCGAATATGCGTAAGCCTAGTTCAAGCAATTGCCAATAAAATCATAATTTTCTGTAAACAATTGTTGAACGATTCTCTTCATATAATTATATCATCTGTATTACCTTATTGCTTGTCATCTTTAATGAGAATCAGGTTACATAGTATAACGTTCGCCATAAAAGAAATAATTAATTAAGTTATTAGTTACGTGTTTCAAAAAATATGCTCAGCACTCGGCCATGGAAAAAAATAGAAAAAAGAAAAGAAAACTAAAAGTAATATAATATTAAACACCACGACAGCTTACACTATTTTCCATGAAAATTCGAATTAGGAGAGAATAACATAAACGACGATACCGATGGTACCTCTCGAAATCATTACTACGTTATTTTGTCGTCATTAACAAGGAAAAAAAGGAGCAGAGAGGGATGGATTGGGTGGAAGAGGGACGTGAACACAAAATAAGCCACAGACGATGGGCAAAAATTTTGCTATAACAAGTACATTTGATTTCTTTTCCTCCCATTTAATTTATCGACAATGGCATGATTCTAGTTTGTCAATCTTTGTTAATTGATATATTCCTGTGAACAACGTAGTCGTCATGCCCATCTAAAATATGGGGTCATTATCTACAAAGAGACGGCGAAGTCACAAACAGACCTTATTCCGCTGTTGTAGATTCTTAATATGTTGGCTTTGCATAAGCGCATTTTAATTTCGTAAGCAAATATTGGCGTTTAGATGCTGTCTGTACCACCTCAGACAGATGCTTGTTCTAGGGAAGTTTTATTGAGTGATAAATTTAAAACGAAGGTAATATTTCGGAACTATTGGCTGTACCCAAATGCAAGTCTTCAGAGAGATTCATGCACTTTGTCTCGGGAAAGATCATGAACGATTTCTTTCATTTCTTGCAGCCTTATGTGTGATAAATATCCTACCGCACAACATTTTCCTCTTATTGCATCTCTACAGCTAAAAAACATTCCTTAGGCTGCGCTGCTCCTTACAAACGATTCTTTTCTCAGTGTCAGAGATGTCTGCTGTTCTTGCTTGTCTGACTCTTTAAACCTAGGTTTAGCCAGACGAAGCTGCTGTTGGGTTGATTTCAAATATTTTTTCATTTTCATACTGTTTTCACAAGGCAGTAGAGTTTCAGGTCTTTCAGGTCCTTTCAGATCTCATTCCGCGCACATTCCGTCATTTCGGCGTCTTAGGATATTCCGTCATTCTTCGTTTTAGCGTATTCCATTATACCATCATTCTGCCAAATGGGGTCCCCAGTCAACTCATCAAACGCGCGAAAAACAGACACTTTCGGTCCGCAGAGTATGACTCAAGGGTACCTGCGCCAAATGTCCTTGTTTTAGATATCGGGATAAAATGTGTATTTGTCGGTACCGCATCAGCCTAAAGGCAATACAAATAAAAGTGTACATCGTGCTTAGGAAAAATGTGAAAATTTGAAATATTATGACTAACGGTTAAAATTTGTAAGTTTTTACGCCCAGCGGCTAATGTTTTTTTTGCCGTCTTTCGGCTAAAGGTTAACCCCAATGAGACCCGCGACCATCGGTCGATAAACTGACTTGAGTTTAACAAAGGCTATTTGAAGTAAAATTATTGCGAGTTTTCTTTTCCAAGAGACAGCAGAGGCAACTCCTTGTAAATTCTTGTGCATACCAGGTGCTATTAAGTAAGGTGTTCCATTCGCAACTGGAATAGCTTCCATACTGATATCCCTGATGTCGGAAAGATTGACTTAGCGGCGAATGGACTCTGGCTGTGGTGCAATCAGTATATTAAAAACTTCACGAAGAACGTGAGCTGAGGACGTTAATAGCAGTCTACTTTTTGAAAAAGGGAAGGCATATTTAGTCTGTACCTCCTGTCTTCAAATGTGTAAAACACAACAACATAGAGAGCAATGACAGCTGAAAAACAACATCAAAGCTTCCCTGACGAGTTACTTAAAATTCGAGTTTAACAATTACGAAAATTTGTCACAGATAGTGCACAAACAGTTCATGAAAAATGCAAATTAAACTAAAACATTGTAATTGCTGTAAGGAATAAAATCCTTCACTCCTGTACTCTTACACGGCCACGATGTGATTTGTTTACGATAAGAGAAGAGTACTTTAAGGAAGGAGTTAGAACTCACTCTTATATTAAAGTCTCACGGTGTAGCGTTTGAATTATTTTAGCTTTTTCTGGGCAAGGGCGAAAAGGGGGCCTTCCACCTAAAACATAATGCGTCGGAATGATCTTCCAGAATAATTCTAATTAAATTTTTCCTTTAATGAATATGACCTTTTTGTCTGTTACTCCCAAATATGATATTGCACGCGACAATGCCTAAAGTTAACTTCATCCGCCGAATATTACACAATTAGTTTCAAAAATGCCCATCTCGTTTTCTTCTGAAGCTCATCACCGAAAGATGCCAAACTTTCAGAGGTCTGACAATCATGATTTAGTAAAATGAAAATGAAAAAGGAAGACATGCTTAATTGATGTTCAAATTTGAACTAATCTTCATCGACCTTTTACGCTTCAAAAGAAACATAAAAGGTGTTTGAAAACAACTAAAGGCAAATGACTATACAAAAACCTTTCTCCGTAACCGCCAAAAACCAGTTACAACTAGTAGCACTCCTGATGAAAGGGAACTAGCGACTGGTTTTGCTGTTATTCCTTACATTCAGGGTGTTACGGAACTCATCAAGAGAATTTTGCATAGCCACAACTTCAAAGACTTTGGGGCATATTTTCGCCAAACCTAAGGATCCTGTCACGGAAGAACAACGAACCGACGCCATTCATTCTATTCCTTGCAATGACTGTGACAACGAATACATCGGACAGACCAAACGTCAGTTTGGTACACGTTTGAAAGAGCATCAAAAACCGGTTTTCTTTTGCAAAAAGGAAAATTCAGCTTTATCGGAGCACACATGCCTAAGTAACCATACAGTTGGGTGGGATAATTCTAAAATTATCACCACTAATCGACGTGACCACAACACCTTTGTTCGGAGGCTTGGTATATTAACTCTGCCCACGCTCCTTTAAATCGTGACGATGGCGGCTTGCTTCTTGACGCCTACTTACACCGAGTCAGAAAAAGGCAGCTAATTAGTGATCATATAAAAGAACCTCCTGTTGCAGCGTTTAGATCACCCCTAATGAAGGCACTAGACAGGGGTGTCGAAACGTTGGGTCTATGCATTGTAACTTCTTCGGTTACATTCAATAAACCTGTAAACCAGAGTAGCATCAAACCATGTCTGACGGCCCACCTTGTGAACTTTAATATAAGCTATTGATATTTCTGTCGCGGTTGACAGGCCTTATATCAATAAAAAATATAAAAAGCAATATATGCAATTTTTTTTCAACGGCGTCCTTTTCTTCCTTCCATTTCCCAAGGAATCATGGCGCCTCCTTCAAACGCATAATGATTAATGAATTATCAGTTTGAGTCTTAGAGTCATTTTGTTTGGCTTTCTTTTTTGGTTTGTTTGTGTTTATTCATTTTTCATTTTTAGTTATGGAGTTTTGTTTTGTTTTTCTCTAAAAATTGAAGGCTCTTCAGAGGTTCCGAGTGCTTGCTCATTGACATGCAAACAAACAAAAGTCTGCTGGATTCACTTATTCATCCCACACCCATTTTGCCCGTGGCGATCACTATCGCGCTTCAAACAAGTCCTTTCTAGCAGCATCTTTCGTGTACGATCATTGAACCAAGACTTTTAAATTTCATAGACCTTTAACGATGCGTAAAAAACTGAAGAAAAAGTCATGCAAATATTTAAGATGTCACTTAATAAGATCAGAGTCATCCTATAACATCTAGTGCTCCTTTTATTTGTATTAAAAGTGCTCATGCGTTCTAACTGGAGAAATAAAAGAAGTTTTGTTTGGCAAAGTCGTTTTCAGCAGCATCAGCTGCTCATTAAATGAATTAAATAGAGTGTATTGTTATCTTTTCCATCCTTGCATAGCGAAAGTGATAAATCGAGAACGATATTTCGTGGTCGTGGATGGGGAATACGAGTAACACGAGACTATATGCAACCACTGAGCTCCAGAAGAACAGAGGAGGATTCCTTGAGATCGTTTTTACCTTCTCAGCAACCACCTTAAAAGTTCAAAGTCAGGGAAAAATTAACTATTAGTCAATATTATTATGTACGCCCTAAAATAATTCTAGTAGGACAATCAAGACACTAAACTGTGAATGATATATTGGACCTGGAATTTTCAGTATTTCCGTTTTTTCCGTCTCAGAGCCAATTGGAGGCCAGAGCACTTTTTCTTGGGAGCTTTCTGGACCATCAAACAGCGATAATGAATACATTATTTGCATGTGTGACAGAGAAAAACAAATAAAATTACGGCTAGTTAAAATGTGTATAATGAGACTAACATGTAGCATGTTTTGGATAATGCACTGGAGAAACACTACTTAATTTAAATAACGTTCGTATTCGTATTTTGGTTGTTTAACCTTTGAAAAATATTCCACTGAATTTGTTATCAGCTAATATTGGACGCTAACGTTGCGGTCACGCTAATTAGCGGTTTTTCTTTGCATACTTATAGGACTCTTTCTCGAAAACTATTCTGTACAGAGGCATCATCAAACAAGCTTTAGCGAGACAGCAAGGATTAAAGCTCACGAAATGGCTTCCAAAGCGTTCGTACTGTTGTGTTTCATTGCCCTGCTAGGGCAGCTGTCTGGCTTTAAGTTAACTCGACGTGTTGGTAAGTTTAAAAAGACTAACAGAAAAAATAACAAATAAAATAAGTAATTTATGATAACATGCCATTCCTTAAAACAGACCGATAGTCTGCCACCTCGCTCAAGCCCCTTTAATGAAGAATCTAAAGAGGTTGTAAATATCTCACTGAAGAAAACTTGACAAATGAAAAGAAAATCTGTTTAAATAGCATCTGTATTGTCTAATGTATTTTGATTGCTTCTAAAAACAAGGAAACATTCCGAAACGCTCTTTGCATGCGTGTTTGCATGTGTGTGTGCGGACCGAGTAGGCAAGGTAAAGGAAAGCCAACGATAGCAATTGATACATGCTCAGTTTTCCAGCTGCTGCAGCCTCCATAAAGCGAAGCTTTTCAAAACTAGATCTAGAACTGAAATTTCAACAAGTACTAAACGTGCAAACAAGGGAAACTATAGTTAGAAAGTATAGTTATATCATTATTGAATACGAGAAATATCAGATGGCAGAAGATAATTATAGTTCAAGAAGAAAATCCGCGTCCTAGTTGGATATTTAGAGATACAAGAATTCTAAAAAAAGTCCACACTGTTAAGTTGGCATTCAGAATTTTCGGATTGAAAATGCAACCACAAGCAACTAGCTGTGTCAATTTGCCGGTGCATAATAAGTTTGTGACTTATTGTTCTGACGGAGACTAGCATCAGTTGATAAAACTTAACGTAATACGTGAATCAATTATTTTTCTCTGAAAATGTTACACTTCACCTTACATGTTAACTTTAACCTTAAGTTGTCAAGAATAGTCTTAGGGCCATGTATCGAGGAAACTGGCTCATTACAAATTACGCAATTTCGAGAAGCAATATTATTTTGTTGTGAGGAGCAAGCCGGTGAAAACAAAGGATGCAGCTGACTGTTGCACTGCAGCCGACTGTTGCGCTGCAACGATTTAAACACGTTATAATGCCATTTTTATGCTGGATGAGAGATAATTGGAGCGAAATTGTGCTCTAGTCGAGCGAAAATTTGAAAATAAATCGACCAAAATAGTCCATAATGTATACCAGAATCAACGACTGAAATGTTTGAAAACACGATGGAAACAAAGGACACAGCCAAGTGTTGCTCTTTAGCTAAGTTAAAAACAAATTTAAGTTCATTTTCAGGCTAAATGAGCAATAATTGATGAATGTGCTCCGGTGAAGCGAGGAATTTTTTTTGACAATGTAAGGGCGTAAACAGGTTTCCGACTCGAACAACCCACCAAAAAAAAAAAAGTGAAGAACAAAGAGAGAAGTCAATAAATTAAAATGGAATACAATAAAATTGTAGATTAGATACCTTTTCTCGTTTCATAGAAAGTTTTTTTCTCGCTGTAATTAGAAGCGAACAATAATTTAAGTGATTGATATTGCAGCCCTCTACATTAATCTTGATCAGTCGACAGCGCACGAGTGCATAGTTTTCTTACAGAGCACTACCCATCCGACAGATTTAACAAAGTTGCAGACTTATAGAAAGCCATGGCAAGCTTACAAAAATTCCGCTCCTTAGATTCCTTTGTGAGAAGTCTGGGCTTGATATATTTCGGAAGGCAGTGGGATACAAAATCCGATATTTCTTCCCTAGAGCTAGACTGACAAAATTCGCTCTTATTCATTGATCGTCCGAGTCTAAAGTAGCGACACATTTGTTATCGTCTGTAATATTCCTTAGTGGCCTTCATTTTTTAAGGATGTTCTCATCTTCGTTTTCTGTCACAGCCAAGATATTATAGAGTCTTAAGCAAAAATATAATTACATCATGTAACGATAATGGTCGGTTTGTTTGGATGAGAGACGATAGTATTGTCTCTCATTCACACAAACCGACCATTAGGTTCAGTCAAAATATTTGTATGTTTTCAAGACCACTTGTATGTGGCTTGAGATCAAAACGTTAATTGCATGAACATCATTTTCAAATGTAAAGATAAGTGGACATCACTTAAAACCCACTCTGGTGATCATCAATGCAACTACATGAAAAGAAAACATTTAATCGTGTAGTTGCCGTTTTGAAAATGTGTTGTTTTAATAAAAGTTTCTAAAATCACTTTGCGTAGGATGACCCAGTGATTCCATTGTCAAGCAAGGAGCATAGCTATTACTCCGTTAGTATATGGTGGCGGATATTATTGGCGTCAGAGAAACTTAAAGAAATTGAGAAAGCCTATTAAAAGTGGCTGTGGCTGTGAATAATCATAGAACTGAACTCATTGACTCTCAGTAAATAAGACAATGATGAAGGTAGCTTAGACCGTGACTGTAGTAGTTCAACTCATCGAGATGATTATTTATGTCTGTTGTTCAAGTAACACGGCCTGTTATGTGACACATTTAAAAAATCGACGACATGTTACGCCACCCTACACAATAATAACCACAGAGATTTCTATTAGTTTCAAAGATAGGGGTTTGAGAAAGGATACATAAGGACAAAAATAAAATAAGACATTGTTAGTAATTAATTACCAGCTGTATAATTTCCCACTATTATGACAAACAGAATGGAGTAAATCTTTCAGTATTTCAAAATTACTGATCTCGAAGATTTGTTCAGAGAGCTCTCGGACAAGAGGGACCCAGCAGAACCATTCTGTTGAAATTCTATAAGACCATTAATCCACTTGAGACACCAAACATTGATATGCACTAAATTTAGCTCATCATTATTTTTACAGACCTTGAACGCTTTAGCCAAGAGCTTGAGGATGTAAAGAACTACATCAAAAGTTTGGGTAAGAGCAAGTAGTTGCCATTGATTCAATCGTTTATGTGTAGTCCACTGATTGAGGGAAATTTAAAAAAACGCCGGTGAAAGGTTCATTGCACTCTCAAGCATTATGTTGCAGAATGGAACTGTCGAGAGTGACCGAGGTCATGCATGGAACTACTTCAAGTGTTATTTAAAGATAAGGACACAAAACATTCATTGTGTGCTATAATAAAGGACCGCGACAGTTTTACAATAAAGAATTTAATCACTATGTAACTGCTCTGGCTCAAATGTAGATTAGGTTCTTTTTTTCGTAAGATGAAAAAACCTTTATTCATTCAAAAATTTTCAGGTTACGCTCGTTTTCTATTGCCTCAATTTCGAAAAAGGATGTAATTGGCGCCTACGCTATTTAGAGTAACAGTGCCTGTTCAGTCGGTCATCCTTGAAAGCCTTGGCCGTTATGAAATTATACCCTTGTTTGATAAGGTTTTATGTCAAAAGCAACGTGCATTTGAAGCTTTTAAGTAATAGTTACTCTTTCCCTGGTTTTGTAGTCATGATCTTTAAGTAATCGTTGTTATCTGTTTAATGTTCATTAGACTCGCCTGCACGCGATGACGATGGAGAAGGCGAGGAGGGAGAAGAGGAAAGTGGAGAAGAAGAAGGTGAAGAAGAAGAGGAAGAAGAAGAGGAAGAAGAAGAAGAAGAGGAGGAGGAAGACGATGAAGAAGAAGAAGAAGAAGAAGAAGAAGAAGAGGAAGAGGAAGAAAAGGAGGAGGAGGAGGAAGAAGAAGAAGAAAGTGGAGAAGAAGGGGAAGAAGAAGACGATGAACAGGAGGATGAGGAGGAAGAAGAGGAGGAAGAAGAAGAGGAAGAAGAAGAAGAAGAAAGTGGAGAAGAAGGGGAAGAAGAAGAAGAAGAAGAAGACGATGAAGAGGAGGAAGAGGAAGAAGAAGAAGAAGAAGAAGAAGAAGAAGAAGAAGAAGGAAGTGGTGAAGAAGAGGAAGAAGAAGAAGAAGAAGAGGACAAAAGAGAAGAGAAAAGTGGAAAGAGAATGGACGACGACTCCCTTGATGATTATTTGAATAATTATTTTAGAAAATTCGAAGACTACATGCTCGATAACTACTATCGAAAGAAACACAATTGAGGGGGAATGATTTAGCTTAATCAAGACTGTTTCTATTGTATTTGCGAAACTTAAAAACAAACAGATAAAATGACGTTGTACAGTGACACATGCAACACTCTGCTGGGTAAATCATACTAAGCGCCTTACATGACTTGTATTAAGCTTTCTTGTAGTGGAAAATAAATTTTCCTTCTTTTAACAAATAATGAATCATGTTTCAATCAAACCAGCTTCTGATCCCGAACGTTTTGAGAATAATACACGGATTTTCGCAAATAAGATAGTAGTGGATGAAAAATGAATCAATGATAATGAGAGATCTTATTTTTTGTCACCGGAGTAGGACGTGGCAAACCAAACCTGATTCCTCTCAGATCCACAGATTTCTCAGTCCGATTTTCCATAATCTGTACGGGTAAATTTGATAGACAGTGTGCATACATGGCAACGTCCCGCACGCTTCTATGAACGAAAAATGGCCTGGTATTGGGCTTGACTCTTAGATGATTTCACTCAGACTCCGAAGGATCAAGTCTTTACCTGTAACCTAGATCTTTGTGAATGAATGAACCTGTGTTATGAGAGTAGTAAATTTAATGAATATCTTCATAGCTCCCTCATTACGCACAACATATTTAGAAGAACATGTTTATATGGTGAAAAACACTAAAAACTGTACTATTTGTATTTCAGAAAAAATAGCGACTGTCTTTCTGAAATGCAAATACAATATTTGGCATGGGATTTGAGTGTTAATGGATAATAAGTTGTTTATTCCAGGGCATGACACCTGAAGTGGTATTCATTATTTCAAGCGAGAAAGGAAAACATAAAAGAAAACATGCAAAGAAAAGAAAAAAGGAGAATTCGTTGATTAGGTGTCATTCCGCGCTCACATTGCTTGTCTTCAGAATATTCAGCTAGACTGGCCACCAACCCAAGATCAAAAACAGTTTCAAGGAGGGTTTACAAGTCTTCCTGGGTTCCCTTGTCTTGAATTTACTATTTTGCAGGGCTGTCAAATCACACGTTCTCACATAATTGGCCCAATATCGTCTTCGATTGCACAGAACGCGGCATATCATACAACTCGCGTAAAAAGAGCAGAATCCTAATAGGGAAAACGAAGAATTCTAACTTAGATCGAGGTAAATTCCAAGCTAACCATTATTTCATGTTGGTTCAAAACAAGAAAGAAGGACGGTTAAATAACGTCTCGAACGGCTCAATTAATTCTCCATCTTCCTTTAAAAGGAATTTTAGATGGTATTGTTATTATTATTATTGCCTGTGACCCGGCAATCCCTTATTTTGTTGTGTTTCTTTTTATTTTGCGTAAGACTTCCTGCCGCAACCCTGCTGTCAAGCCAAGAGGTCTCATCATTAATGTTGAAAGACTCAAACTTTTACACCTCGGAGGAGCTTCAGCACATGTTTGAGTACTAGTCGTCTGTACATAAACTTTCCAAGAAGAATTTTATAGGGTGTCATTTTGCAACACACGAAAATATAGATCTCCATAGTTTCTTTTAAATTCATGGTACGTACTAAAATGAGTAGTTCGCATTCAATTACGATAATGCGATCTAAGAAAACCTCAACTCAAGAAGCACTCGAATGCTGTGTGCGGTGGAACTTAATTCTTCCTTTTTTTCATGAAGTGCTCGGAAAAAGTTGAGAGTGTCATTGATATATTGAATATTCCCCCAGTAGCTACCAAATATTTGTTGCTATGATTGTCGTCCAACTTTTTACGACATGAAACTCACCTGTCTTTACTTATATGTTTTTTTAAAAGCTCTTTGGGACTGCAATACAGTATAAACTCTGGACTAAAGTAAAGACGACTATACTTTTTCACCTAGGGAGTTGGTGGACTTTTAGAGGGATGGTAGCCTACAGAGAACAACGTTCGGTTTGAGATCACATTTCCTGGAGATACGAGTGTAGGAGTAAATAGTTAAATAGAAGTAAATAGCACGTGTCTCAGTAGTACTGATGACCATCGGGTCGGAAATGATTAAATCACGTAGGTACAGCATTATCCCTCTAGAAGAGGTACAGTATTATCCCTCTAGAAGAGGTCCAGTATTATTCCTCGACAATTGACTGATATTCTTCCTAAAAAGTACATTTGCTCATATAATTAGCGTTTACGAAATAACAAATCTTACAGGAAAACTGAATTACAGTTTTCGAACCTTGTGGACGAGCGAGGGAAGACATTCCGTCTCTTGGGAATGTGTCTGTGCTAATTAGGTAAAAAGGGATTGTTGGCCACATAGTCTCATTTCCATTGCCTCTAATTTGAAACCGCAAGCATTGATAAGCAAAATAAATATTGCTGTGTTATTACTCAAATCAAACCAATATAAGAAGCCGAAAAGTGAGCTGCTTGGCTGATTTTAATTAATAAGTAGCGCAGCTTATATTAAGCTCTAACTTGCCACACAGAGAAGTCATACTCAGCTACCTCTAACAAAGAAAGGCCGAGGAAGAAAACAGCTGCAGAAAATAATGAGTTCGAGAATGTTGCTCCTCTTACTCCTTGCATTTTATGTGGGACAGCTCACAGCTATCTCTTCACCAGGCAAGTTCAAGTAAATTTACTAGAACATTTTTTCTAGTTTTAGAATTATCCTTTTTGCAATTAATGTCAAAGCTTGATTAGGAGAAGGCTTACAACAGTTCATACTTTTGTGGATTATACCTTTTCAATACTTACATGTATGACCTTTCCTAGTCAAAGTATACTGTATGTACTAAACTTTGCTTAACTTGATGTTTTGGCCAACAAGAGCGAACTTTGAGTTTAAAAAAAAACGAAGTTCTGAAAAGATGACGACAATTTGAACATTTATTTGCGAGTACAAAGTTAAAAGCGAAAAAAGAAGGAAGGAGAGACAAACACTTTCTATCGCTCGGAGAAAAATTGTAATGTTGTAGCATATTGCGGGCGCAAGTCCTACCTAATTCCTAAGGAGCTAGTATGGTAAAATCCTTATGTACGCATGGCCGTACATCCATAACATGACGTGTGCACTTTCCTTCGGCTGCAAGTTCCCGTCGAGTTTAGCCGCAAGGTTTCAAAACTTTGAAGATTGTTTTTCCGTTCCATCCTAATTGAGAGAGAACTTTTGGAGCTGAAAATGAAATGAAATATGCTGGCATGTAGGTCTTTCAAACGACGAAATTAGTTTTGGAGTTAACTATACTTCATTCATAGACGCGTTGCGAATTATGGATGAGAACAAAACTGAGGGTTTTTTACTTTAATTGAGTGCATTGTGTACATGTCGTCATCAGGTACATCTGAAGGGCCGGAAGAGACAGACCTTCCAGAGGTACCAGAGGGGACTGATGTTCCAGAGGGGACTGATGTTCCAGAGGGGACTGATGTTCCAGAGGGGACTGATGCTCCAGAGGGGACTGATGCTCCAGAGGGGACTGATGCTTCAGAGGGGACTGATGCTCCAGAGGGGACTGATGCTCCAGAGATTACCCATAAAGGCTTAGTCCTTTTTGACTAAATATATAATAATAAATAATAAATATAACTTGCTGTGAATGTACGGTTTATTCTTAAGCCGAGTCTTCGACAAATCCCAAAATAATAAACGTATGACTTACTTAATTGTGGTAAAAACGTTATTGTGTCAGAAAGAGAAAGATCGTGCGCAATGAAAAGAAAATCTACAAAAACTACTACTACTACTACTACTACTACTACTTCTACAACTACTACTACAACTACTACTACTACTACTACTACTACTACTACTAAAACCACAACAATTACAACTACTACAACTACTACTACCACTAAAACCATAACAACTACTACTGCTACAACTACTAATACTACTACTCATCGCCAACTATTGTGGCCAAGCGCTCGCGTAACGTAAGCGGATTCTTAGAAATGTAACTCTAAAAATGGCGTCAAATTTTACAAAGGAATGTATGGAGAGATTTTTAATATTTACAAAAAATCGGTTTAAAATTACAGATGGAAAATTTACCGAAGTGGGGTGCCGTTATATAGACTGCTGTCTGTGTACTGCTGTAAATAATAAGACTTAAGGTAAAAAAAAAAGAAAATTAATTTTCCCAGTGTTCCTGTGCCTGGTACTTCACTTGCCGGAGTGGAGACTCATAGTTGACGCTGATCTTAACCCTACCCTAAAATTTGAAGTCCTGCAAAGAACGCAAAAAATCCTGAGCCTTACGAGAAAGAAAAACAGCTTCTACCTGCGATACCGACTTCCTTCCCGAGATCCGGCACTCGTTCGGAGCACAGTTTTTCCAGAGAAACTTCGCAAGGTATACCATGTTTGGTATCAAAATTTTCAACGCGAATTCAGCTTTCTAAAGCTGCTAGTCTTTCTAAGTGTTACGGCACGCTTGTGGCCAGCAGTTAAACGTGTGAGCAAGTTTGCGCGGCAGATTTCGTGCTAAAATTTGAAAAGTATGGATAAAATTTTTCCTCATATCGCGTGGGTTAGCATTTCTGAGGCCTCTGAGATGTCTGA
Source organism: Pocillopora damicornis (assembly GCF_964200805.1). Lineage (NCBI taxonomy): Eukaryota > Metazoa > Cnidaria > Anthozoa > Scleractinia > Pocilloporidae > Pocillopora > Pocillopora damicornis. The sequence goes on along the minus strand of NC_142677.1, from coordinate 10,322,223 downwards.
TTTACTCCACAAATCTGCTATATCCCGGTGTAAGGAGTCTGTATGTGTTTCCGTCAATGCTAGCCTAACATATGTAAAATATCAGTGTGTTAGTACCGAAAAGGTGGTCTTTAAAGTCGCATTCACATGCGACTGTTTAAAAAGCTGGTTAAATTTCAAGAAAAATAATGCACTGGCAATCAGCTAAGTACAAATTCTAAACGCGTTTTTAGAAGGACAAATATATGAATTGAAGGTAAAACCAGGCTATTAATCTTTGTAGTTGACCCTTTAACTTATTTCTTTCTTCTTTTACTACTATTTAACTACTATTACTACTACTACTACAACTAACACAACTACTACAAATACTACTACTACTAAAGTCAGGTGTGTTCAAAAACGTTGCACTTTGGAATTCGTATTTTAATACATGATAATAATAATAATATATATACTATATATATAACTAATATATATATATATCTATATATATATATATATATATATATATATTTATATAACTGCAGACAGTACTGTTTCGGCCTTCTGGGCCTCATCAGTGCAGTGCTGATGCTCGGATGGAGGTAAGGCCATATAGCCACCCCAAGTGATCTCACACATGTAGGATCATCTAAGCCATGCCAGAGTGCTCAAACTAGAATATATATATGTATGTATTTATATAAAGTTAAGAAAAATGCGAGGATGGACAACTTCTAACGTAACAAAGATAAAAAATTTAATAAAAACGTTTCGGTCAAAGACCTTCTATTATTTACAGACTTTGAATAAAAAAGTGCTTTAAATAAGATCGAGGTGCTAGTGATTACGTAATTACAGGTGAGAACTAATGAATAAGATACAAAATCACGTGAAAGAGCAGAAAGTGGTGTTAATAAAAAAGATGACAGAAAACAAAATCAACAAAGCGAAAATATAAAAAAAAAAGAAGCCAAAAAGAAAATAATGGACAAAATGCGACAGATAAAACCTAGAAACTAAAAACTAAAAAAATAAACTTGCTAAAACGAATAGCGCAACTGAATAGGCAATGCGGCAAGCATTAGAAAAGGATAGACTCACTTTTACCAACAACTGTAAACCGTGCCAAAATCCCAAAACAAGGCCTTTGGAGCCTGAAAGGGCAAATTAGCAACAAAATCCCTGGAGGGGCCCTTAAATAATATTAATCATAATAAGATCCCTTGGCATGGCCTCTGAGTCCAATCAACACCTAAAAGGCTCACAAAATCCAAGAAAAGGGCCTTTGAACGATTAATCAGTAACGAATAATATAGGATGGAAAATTAATTATAGCAAATTCTGTTTTTTGAATGAAATTCCTTTCTTTTATTTAAGAGCTGAGAAATTCCTTTCTTTTATTTAAGAGCTGAGCACTCCAAAAGCTTCTTTTGTACTTAAAAGCCTATCGATCTCCTTAGAGCCGCTTGGGGTCTGTATCTGATCAAAGATATTCGTGTTATTACGAAACCTAATTCTAAAGTCGGTAGCGGTAGATCCCACGTATTGCAAGCGACATTTCTTGCAAGAAACCAAATAAATCACATTTTTAGAATCACAAGAAATTCTGGAATGAATGGTGAATTTTTTACCCGTCTGAAAGCTAAGAAATGATTTAGATTCAACAAAGAAGTTCCGACAGAGGTCGCATCTATTCCTATCGCATTTGAAGCAGTCATTGTTGTGATGAATTGTTTGTCCCTCCTTGACAGTTTTAAGACAAAATGGTGCTAATAACTCTTTGAGATTTTTTGACCGACGAAAAGATGGTATCAGGGGTGGATCCAGGATTTTGAGTGAGTAGTTTCCACCCGAGGACCCACTCCTGCTAGGGGGGTTCGGGGGCATGCCCCCCCGAGAAAATTTGAAATTTGGAGCTCTCTAAAGGCCATTTCATGCATTTTTAGAAAATTTAATTGCCCCCAAAAGACTAAAAAAGCATGTAATCAAAAAGGCAAAAAACATTTATTTTTCTTGAAAGTACTACAGGAAACACTCTGATCTACAAATATTCCACCTTTAGCTACTGTGCAAACCAGTGTATATAGTGTTTTCAGGAAGGCCAAGTCATCACCAAGACTTTTCACACTGGAAAACATCACCTCCCAGTCAGGAAAATCAAGATGTGGAGAAAAAAAAACGAACCAAGTGTTAGTGTTTTTGATAACAAAAGAAAAACAAGCACAATTGATGATATAGTTTAAAGATTGATAATAAAAATCTACTTGCCTTTTTCATCCTTGGGACCACAGGCTTACCATCCATAAAGCCCTTCTCTCTCTCAAATTTCTTCTGTGTTGTGCTCCTATAATGAATGAAATGAATGAAAGCCAGGCTCAATAAATCCAAATGTTTAGCAACACTAAAAACAACACTTCCTGAGCTGGCTTTTATTCATTTCATTTATAGGAGCACAACACAGAAAAGAATTTGAGAGAGAGAGAAGGGCTTTATTTATGGTTAGCCTGTGTTGGGAGCTGGAATTCAAAAAATAAAACAATTATTAGAAAAATATAAATTATAAGAATCATAAAATGATATACAAATTGAAGTAAAATGATAATTTGAAATAATACTAGCCTTTCTTCATCCTTGGGAATTGCTGTGAAGCTGGTTGAGTTCAGTGAAAATGTTTGTTAACCATTTAAGCTTAACATGAAAACCGGCAATGTCAATGTCAATGGAAAATCATCACAAGTAAAACAAAATAGAAAATAACCTTGAAATGAGTTGAAAAAAGTTATACAGTCACCAGTTTGAGCTTCTGTACTGTTCTCCATCAGTTTAAGGATTATGAGACTTAAAGGCCATAACCCAGACAGAACATAACTCACAAGTACTCTAGAAACAGCTGGTGCAAAAAATTATTACAAAATGTTTGCCATTCTCATTCTCCTAGGATGTAACTCAGCAAATAAATCTATTATAGGTTCAAGGTCAAAATCCATGTCTCTGTGGGCATGCATCAGTGCCAATCCATTCAGTCTGTCCTGGGTCATTGTATTTCTCAAATAGTTCTTAAGATTCCGAAGGGATGATATAGATCTCTCACAAGATGCAGATGAAATTGGAATTGTGATCAGGACTTTCAGCATGGAATAGATGTTGACATATGCATCTTTGTCAATATCCTTCAGTGTAGCCTCCAAACTGTCAGGAATAATATCTCCTCTGTTATCCCTCCCCTTCCACAATCTCTCCCATAACAAAAGCTCTGCCTGTAATCCTGCATAATTTGGTATGTCCTGTCTGTAATGGTTACAAAATTCCAAAACATTGGCCTTCCAGGCAGGGTCAGTAGCTTAATCGAAATACCTTTATAGCAAACAAATACATCATCCTGGAATCTGGTGTTTAGTTGCTGGAGTACATGGTCAAGAAAAACTCTAGTGAGATTGATCTTGAAATATCCCTCAGGAGTTGCAGCAGGAGCATTATTTCTATGCATTTGTCTCTGGGCTATCCTTGGCATTTCTGGCTGGACTGCTACTTGTCTTGCAATGGTCACTGCTTCCTGGTAGAGATTATGATGTCTGTTATCAATGTCAGTGCTCATGTCTTTAGCGTTTCGCCCACACTGAACTCCAAAACAAACACAAGCTAAACAAAATGCTCCATCGAAATATTTGGAGTAAGCTAGCCATGGAAATCTTTTCAGCTAGCCCGAGACAAACTTACGAGATTTTCCATTTTCCATTGACACGGGGAAATCAAAAAGCTCACCTGGTTTCCACACGTTTTCGACGAACTCCAGCTTCTGATGCGGCGAGTAGTTGTGGATCTCGTCGAAAACTAGGCCAATGTCGAAGGGAGAACAATCCTCCCTCCGACAAACAGGATCTCCGCGAGTCATAACACTAGTATTTTTTAAACGTTTAACAGTAAATTCCGTCGTTAACCCCTGAGCAAGTTCAAAAGTACTTGTATTGTAGGAGCAACGAAAGAGACCCGCTGGGGGAGGAACTGCCCTTTTTATACTTTGTCAGTAGTTTCCAAGGTAGTTTCCAAACACAACTAGCCAATCAGAAGAGTGTTTTGAGTGAGTTCCGATGACGAAATCTTTGCTAGCCAATCGTGAGGGGTTTTGATTGTGTTCCGCCTGTTATTGTCACCAAATAACAAGGACTTACACCCACCGGTTGCGTAAAGATTGGCTCCACGAACATTTTCCGACGGCTTTCGACGGTTTCCGAGGTGTAATCGAAGCTCGAAAGGCCAGCGCGTGATCCGGAGCGCTCCCGAACGCCTCATGACCGCAATTATAACGAAATTAGTCATTCTAAACCTATTTTCTTTAATAAATAACTGTAAAACAGGAAGATGGTTTATTTCTGGAAGACGTTTAGTGATTTCCACAAAAGTATCAGTAGTTTCCAAAGGGAAATTAGAGTGTTTTCCAAAAGTACTTTTATCAACATTTAACTAGGTCGGAAAAAATTTGAGTGAGTTCCGGAAATCAGGTAAACTACCCTGGATCCACCCCTGGGTATGATAGAACCTCGAGGAAAAAGTTCTTTTAATTTGGGGTTGGTTTGTAGAATGAACAAATGCTTTCTGATTATGTTGCCCACGTCGGGTAAATTTGGATTAAATGAAATGATTTCTTCGTTTCTTTTCCATGAGTCCTAAGTAAATCATTTCTAGGAATGGCGGAGTCTTTGGGGAATTGATCCGAAACTAATTTAGAGGGATAGCCCTGGTTAACAAGGCACTCTTTGTCCTCAGCTGTTCTCTCGGCAAGAAAAATTTCTTCAGAGCAATTTCTTTTCAATCTTGTGGCTACTCCAAAAGGAATACCCTTGAAAACATGCTTAGGATGGCAGCTAGAAGGTGGAAGATATAAGTGACTATCTGTAGGTTTGGAATGGACGTCTATCTTAATAAATCCATCGATAAGATATAAAGTAAGATCAAGTACGTGAAGCTCACGCTCAGAAAAAACTAACTCAAATTTAATAGTGGGTTACAGAGAATCAATGTAATCAGTAAATTGATGTAGGGCAGGAAGGCCTTGCTGCCAAAGATCAAATATATCGTCTCGATATCGCCACCATAAGGACGGCTTTATCGGACCAGAAAACTTAGCTTTGAGTTCAATTTCGCCCATGGCTAGATCGGCAGAGCTACAAGCATTCTTTGAACCCTGCTCTTTCACGTGATTTTGTATCTTATTCATTAGTTGTCACCTGTAATTATGTAATCACTAGCACCTCGACCTTATTTAAAGCTCTTTTTTATTAAAAGGCTGTAAATAACTGAAGAAAGTCTCTGACCGAAACGTTTTTATTACATTTTTTTATCTTTTTCACGTTAGAAGTTGTCCATCCTCGCATTTTTCTTAACTCTCCTCGTTCTTGTTTGCTGTAAAGTTTGGACTGCGAATCTTTATTGATCCTCCTGGCGGGGTGCACCTTTGTTAGCCTGAGACTTCTAGTAACTTTTTTTTTATATATGTATAAATATATAAATAAATAAATATATATATATATATATATATATATATATATATATATACACTCGTTGTCAAAAACGTAATTTAAAAATATACATGAAATATATATAAACCTTTGTGATGAGAAAACCACAGGTGTGTATATAGAAACCCGTTTTGAAAAACGTTGCAACATTGAAAATATATATTAAATATATATCTTTTGTTTTCTTGTCAAAAAGTGTATTTTTCTATGAGAAAAGAAAAGGTATATATATATTTTATATATATATATATATATATATATATATATATATATACTTACATAACGATTCAAATAACAGCTCTCAGAAAATAATACCATAAGAAGCATACATTTATATTTAATAGGTTCACGGGTTGTTATAAAATAATTTTTTGTTATGTTGCGTAAGAGATGAAGGAAAACCTTGATGGTTAAGCGTAAACATGTCTTATAAATCCTAAGCGAAGAAAATCGCATCATTCTGGTAAAGGAAGCGATGAATTCTAACTTAGATCGAGACATTTTCCATGCTTAACATCATTTCGTAGTAATTATAAAAAAAAAAAAGATGAAAGACGCGTGGTTTAACTAGGCCTCGATCTGCTCAGAGAATACTTCTTCTTCCTGTTAGAGTAAATTTCTGTCAACCCTGCAAGTAATATCTTATTATTATTATTATTATTGTTATTATCATTATTATTATTATTATTATTATCTGTGATCCAGCAAACCTTTATTTTCCGTGTTTGTTTGTGTTTTGCTAAGATTCAATGCAGCAGTCGTGCTGTCGAGCCAATAGATTCCCCACCATCAAGGAGATTGACCGCATGTTTGAGCGGCTTGTACAGATATTTGCCAATAATAGTTTCAGACCGTATTATTTTTAAAAACACAACACACGGAAATATGTAATGGATGTGGATAGTTTCTTGAAAGTTTATGGCACGTACGAAATTGAGTTATTCGTATTCAGTAATGATGATTTGTAGGATACGAAAGTCACCTTTCTTTACTGATATGTTTTCGTTGAAAGCTCTTTGGGACTGCAATACAATATTACCTATTGACTGAAGTAAATATGACTCCACTTTTTCACTTAGAAAGTTGGTAGATTTTCGAGAGCAAATCGTTTCAAGAAAGCTATTACTAACTTTTGGCATACAATGATGGGTTAGATCACATATTCTGAAGATACTAATAGAGGCGTAAACAGTTAAGCAGGTAACTATAATTGATGGACATTTGGTCGAAAATGGTAAAATCACGAAGTTGCAGTATTATCCCTCTGGAAGAGGTCAAGTACTGTCATTCAGCAACTGATAAATGTTTTTACTACAAGATAGCTCATACCATTAGCGTTCACCAAATACTGAGAGAACATATCCAGTTTCGAACCTTGCAAACGAGCAAAAGATGCCATTCTGTCCCCTAGGAATGTTGTAATTACCAAATAGGCAGAGAGAGAATTAGTGACCACCTTGTCTCATCGTCATTGTTCCTAATTTCAGACCGCAAACGCTGATCATGATCAAAATAAATATCGGAATGTTACTACTTTAATCAAACCAATATTAGAAGCCCAAAAATCTTCTATTTGGCTGCTTTTAACTAATATATACCGCCGCTTATTATAAGCTCTAACTTACCACGCAGAGCAGTCACACTCTCAGTTATCTCTAACAAAGAAAGGCAGACGAAGAAACCAGCTACCAAAAAAGATGAGTTCGAGAATGTTGCTCCTCTTATTTCTAGCATGCTATGTGGGACAGCTGACAGCTTTCTCTTCACCAGGCGAGTTCAAGTCAACATAAACTATAAGAATTTTAATTTTTGAGGGATTTATTTTCAATTTTAGAATTATCCTCTCTGCAATCGATGACGAAGCTTGATTCCTTTTGGATATGATAGATGTGCGATTTGTTGATAGGGCAACATCTAATAGAACGTCAACTCATACTTTTGTGGAATGTGTATTTTTAACACTTACATGTCTAACCTCTCCGAGACTAAGTAACTAACTAAATTTTACTCAACACAATGTTTTGGACAAAGAAGAGAGAACTTCGAGCGATAAAAGGGTGGTTCTGAAAAGAAGACAATTGAACAATTAATTTCTGCAAAAACGAGAAGGAAAGGAAGGAAAGAAAATTTTTATTATAAACATTAAAGATATTAGATGTTGTCTAATCCGAAGTAATAATACCAAAGTCTGTGTTTTCATCCTGTTTTCGCTTCGTTGCTTGGAGAGTCATCATGTCTTTCTGATTCCATCTCTGCTTTCACGCAAACAACTTGGTTACATAGAAAGATTGATCAAAAAGTGCCCCCAATAAAGCGAATTTGACAAAGACTACCTCATAGTCAGGGAATAAACTAGAGTGTGAAGGAACATAACCTTTCATAATCGCATGATAACAGTACTCATTTCATTTGAGCTAATAGAACTTGTTTGAATATTCTGACTAAGTGTACACCCTCTCGAGACCCAATGCATCACTTTTCTTTGGCGTAATTCCTTGTCTCGTCGAGGTGCAATGCGTGCAATTGCATATCACGCGTACAAGAGCCTCCCCATCATCCGTTTACAACTACGATTAATAAAGACGCTGATTACCAAATGAACACCCGGAAAAATGACTTCTCCAGTGGGGGCGTAGTGGTGGTGATAATCTCACCCTCTTTATTGTATACATGTGATCATTAGGTACAACTGAAGGACCCGAGGCACCAGAGGGGACTGAAGCTCCAGAGGGCACACAGGCTCCAGAGGGCACACAGGCTCCAGAGGTTACTGAACCCCCAGAGACAGAAATATGAAACACAAACACGAAACAGTAGAGGAGGCGAATGCTTTGTAAACTCGTTATTTTACCAATTTTCTGAAACCATTCAAACTGCACGACCAGAAACTAGTATTATACTACAATGTCACAAATGTTAAGTTTTTTGAATTGTTAAACAAGTCGTTTGCAGTGAATAAAGGGAATATTCTAAAGCCAATTCATCGTCAGTATGTTACCAATGTAAATTTAAGATAATAAACGTAAGACATACGTAGAGATTATAGTATCATAAGGAGAAAGACCGTGTGCACTGCTACAAATAATGCTTCTACTTTCACTTCTCCTCAGACTACTTTTACGATTTTCACTACCTCTACTATTCAATTATATCGAAATATTATTGCGAGACTTAGTCATCAAAAGAAGAGAGAGAAGACTTTAATCATCGTTTACAAACGCATACTTATTAAGAAAAGCGGATTATTTTCATTAAAAGGACTGAAGTGTTGCCAATCGATCGAGAAATTACCGTATATTACTATTTAGAAAAAATCAAGGCATCAGCTTTAAAATACTCGTGGGATTTTTCAAATTTCCGATTCTCGTTCGAGCGGCAAATCTAAACCTTCAGTAAGACTGTAGGAAATACAATATCTCCCTGTGGGGGTGGCACTGGTTAAGTCATTTTGATGCAGGTAGTTACGGTGGGATGGATGCAGGGGAGACTGTTGTTCTTATAAAGTAAACGCCGTTTGATGTCTTTAAATTGATAAAGTTTATATATCGCTGTTTCTTTTATTCAATAATGCTTTAAATTGGCATAGGATATGTTGCTTAAGGAAACCACAGTCCACGCATACTTATTGATTCGTTTTGTGCTGAGCGTTCAGTTGATTATGGGCGAATACAATTATGGTGGTAACTTCGATTTTTGTTGGCCTGTCGAAATATCATAATTTAAGTGTGTAAAATTGTTTCATCCTTCCAGAAGCCTACTTTTTGGCAAAACAACGCATTTTACCAAAATGTAGGCTTCTTAAAGGATGGCACATGGCATAATTACGCTTAAATCATCTTTTTAAAGCTGATTGCTTTCTTTCTTGATCCAAACTGATTTCAGATATAAACGTAATCGTAGTCAAAAAGACAACGATATAACTGACGTTTCATCGTTTGTCGAAAGGTCGTGATCAATACTCGATTGATTAGTCTGACTCTTACATCGTGAGACAAACGATTAAAATTTCACTTACGAAGTTAGCCGCGATTAACAACAGCATTCTCTTTATCTAACGGAAATAATGTTTCTTCAAATTTCCACGCTGAACTAAGGGTTTATGATTAGCTTATGATTAGCCTGACTCTTATATCGTTAGAAAAACGATTAAACTTTCAGTTATATAATTAGCCATGATTAACAGGACCATTTTCTATAGAAAACGGAGATAACATGTCTTCCAATTTCCCCGCTGAACAAGGGGAAAATAAAAAATACAAAAAGAACAGTCAAGAACAAGAACAAGAGGAAGAATATTTGAGAAGTGTGACTTGTCTCTGGACAGTTTGACTCAAGTACGACTTTGATTATTCTTTTCGCCTATTGTTATGCTATTAGGAGAAATAAGTCGATTTCAATGAAATTGCAACTCACTTCACACCAAGAAGTCGTTCGAGCCTCAGGACACTGATGATTGAGAGTATTTTTTTCTTTAATCTTCAAGAAAAAAAAATATACTTTAAATGTTATGTAATAGCTTGCAGTCATGGGTGTGTCAAGAGCACATATCAAACGTAAGGACAAAAATTCCCAAGTCTCAAAGTAAGATTCAGCAAATCATAGCCGAAAAACCTTTTTCTTTAATTTTCTGGCTTAATGCTAATTCACTATAATTAAACATCGCAATTTGGTATCCACACGTACTCCTTATGGAATGTGATTGTTTTCAAAACTTTCAAAATCCTTTTCGAAACAAGTTATTCACAAAACAAAATAATGTTAAGCCAAACTCAAGCCTCTTAAAATTCATTGCTGAAAAGAGACCTTCGGCACATATATGTAGTAATTAGAAAGGAAAATCGTCTCGTTAAAAACCCTCATTTCTCAAATGCAGGAGCTCGTCTGCTGTTGTGGCCTGGCTATAAATTCAGTTCTCTGTGCTCAATTGCACCATAGTTAGTAGGTCTCCTCTACTAACTATGATTGCACTTTACACCCTTGGATTTCTTGTTTCGAGTTTGCACTACGACGCCGGAGAAGTTTAATAGATGGGGTTCATACGTGACAATTTCCTACAAGACACTAGTTACGGTATTAAAACTAGTGTTGGGCTTGGCTCTCATATGACTTCTCTGCGACTCCGTGGTAAAGCGTTGGAGTGCGAAATGCTAAGGATCAAAGTCGGGCACTCAGGTTTTTCGCTTGACCTTGCTCCAGTAGTCATTAGGCAGTTGTCTCCAAAATGATAAAAATGCATTCCAATACATAATTTTACTTCCTATCAGAAATAAATATCTGTTATCCATATCTGAAGGAAGGAACTTCAAATCTTTTTTTAGAACTATTCCAATGACCCGGGAAATTCTTATTTTGTGTAGCAGCCCTGCTGTCAACTCAAAGGATTCTCAACTTTGAATGAGTCAAACGTTTACACTACGCAAAGCTTAAGCACGTGTTTTTACCGCTTGTAGAGATAGTTTAAGAAAACACGGAAACATGTTAGAGATATGCAATGTTTCTTCGAAGTTTATGGCACGCTCGAAAATGAGTATTCCGAACTCAATTAATTAGGATAATGCGATCTGAGAAAACTTTAACTCAAGATGCGCTCGAAAACTGTACGTAGTGAAAATTGATTGACTCTTTTCCTCTCTAGGAAAAGTTGAGGAGCCTAACCCATGTAGCAAATGTAGCAAATGTTTTTCTAGCAGCTGCCAAACATTTTCCCAAGACTGTTACACAACATGACACTCGCCTGGGTGTGCTTCAAATGTGTATCTGTTTGTGATGAATTAAATCGCTTTGTGACGTGCCGAGACTGAAAGACCGACTACGATCCAATATAACCTCTCCTTGACTGGTAAATTCTTTTTCACTTAAAAACGTTGGCACCTTTTCTAAGAGCCACTGTTCAATGAGAGCTGCTGTCAACCTATTTCTGAAGACCACTGAGTGACGAATTCGTGCCCTCGCCAACGACGACCTTGGGGTTTTTCAGTAAGTGTTCACATTTAAATTAACCATTCAGATATGTCACGAACGTACAGTATTATCGCTCTGGATGAGGTCCAGTATTCATCCTTAGTCATTGGATAATATTCTTCCGACTAAATAGAACATACCATAAGCGTTGACGGAACAACAATCGTTAAAGGAATCTTTCTAGTTTCTAACCTTGAGAACAAACCAGAGAAGACATCCCGTCCCTTTGCATTTGCCGAAGGAGTAAAGAGCAATTAATGATTGCGTAGTCTTATTTCAGTGTTTGTTATTTAAAACCCTAGGCACTGATTGGCTAAACGGGCGAAATAAATATTGCGATGTGTTTACTATAATCAAGCCAATATAAGAAGCTGAAAAGCGAACTATGTTCTGCTTTGAACGTTAATAACCGCCTGCCGCTTATATTATTTTAAGTACTTAAAGCTCCAACTTGCCCCACAGACAGGTCAAACTTTCCATTATCTCTAAAAAAGAAAGGCTGGGAAGAGAACAGTTGCAGAAAATGATGCGTCCGGAATTTTTCCTATTCATATTCGTTGCATTTTATGTGGGGCAGCTAACTGCAGCTTCTCTTTATTCGCAGGCAAGTTTAAATCAACATAGATCATCATACTTTTTATTTTTTGGATTTTTGTTTCCAGTATTAGAATTCTACTCTATGTAATTCATTGATGTCAAAGTGTGATTCATTTTGGGTGTGATATAAGTGGTATTTGTTGATAAGGCTTGCAGCAGTCCATACTTTTGTGGAAAACACCTTTCTTCAACACTTAGATGTATAGCCCTTCCGGGGAAAAGTGGACTGCTGAATTTTTTAGTGGATGAAATGTTTTGGCCATTTTTATATAGAAAGAGCAAGAGATAGAACTTCTTATTAATAAAATGTGTTTATGAAAAGAAGATAACAATGTGAACTGTTGTTGTTTATGAATCATACAAAGTTACAAAAAAAAAGAAGAAAAGAAAGACTACAAAACTTTTACATTAAGAAAAAGTCAGTTTGGTTATAAAAGAGAAATCATTTGGAAATACTCGGCTAAAGATCGTGGTTCTATAAGACAAATTATTCATTATTCGTCGTCTACCGTTTCCTAAGAGATGCCTTCTCTTTTTTTTATCAAGTAGAAAACAAACCATATCAGTATCGTGATATTTTTTTCAGACTCTGAATTTTTTCCTTACAAAACTGACAGCCTATTGGCAAAATTTATGGCATTTTAAGCATTAAATGAGAGAATAACTACGGCAGCAACCTAGAATGATTTCTGCAAACAATTGAAGTAAAGACAAAAGTTGAAAGACGAAATGGTAAAGCCATGATTTAACTAAGAAAAGAGAAAGTTTCCTCAAACACTTCTTTAAGTCAAAATATTTGACGAAATGAGGTTGCAATACATTTTTTTATTTTGATACAAATGGCTTGCATTAATCAATAAGTTAAAGAGCAGACAAACATCAAGAAAAACAAAGATGTTCAATCAGACAACTCATGATATCACTGTTCCGGATCGACTATTTAAACGAGTGAAGAGATCCAAAATGATGTTTTTTTTCGTCTTGTCACGAGCGTGGAACAAAGAAAAAAATCTGGCAGCTTAACCCTACGTTATCCTGGGACAAAGAA
>NC_142677.1:10221637-10306637 GCF_964200805.1 Pocillopora damicornis | reverse complement strand
TACTATTTTTGTTCGGGGATCATCGATCCTTTTATTTTCATTTGTTAATAAAGTCTACTTTTCTCGTCAGTCAAGGGCTATTGCGTTTATATGATAACCAAATAATACATGGTGGCTCATAGATATGGAATTTCTCTTCTTGTGTTCAACATTCGAAGAGAAATTCTATATCTACCAGCGCCCATGTATTATTCTCTATATATTCACACACACACACGCACACGCACACGCATATATATATATATTCACGCACTGTACGCACCCATTTTCAAAAACGTAGCAATTTTGAAAATATATATTTTAATAAACAAGTGTTAAAAGTGTATATATCTTTTTTATGGGAAAAGAAAAGGTATCAATACACATGTTTTCAAATTTGCAACGTTTTTGAGAACAGGTGTATAATATTATGTGTATCCATTTATAACTTTTTGTAATTTATTATGCTGTTAATTTCGTATGTTATTGGCCAGTCGTAATCTCATAATTAAAGAGTTTTTCACCCTTTCAGAGGCCTAGTTCTTGGTAAAATGTATGGTTTAAATTATCGCTTCACAGCTAAACACGTCCTTTCTTGATCCAAACATATTTTAGAAACTATGCTTTGACAAAAAAAATAATGTAACTTACTCTCTACACCAAGGAAGGGGAAAAAACAAAAAGAAGTAGTAGAAGAACATTTTTGAAGATTGACTCGTACATATAAAGTTTTAATTATAAATGACTTCGATTAATCTTTTCATCTATCGCTACGCTGTCAACAGAAATAATTCAAATCAATAGACGGCAATTTACTTCACGCAAGGAATCAAGCAAACCTAAGGACAATTGAAGGTTTTCCATTTAGAATCTTCCAGAACAATTCAGTTGTTTCAAATGTTCTGAAACAATTTGCCATTATGGCAAACTCTACCAACCAAATGGTGGTAACCCATTGTTTGGCCCAAACTATCCTACCGTCGCTGTATATTCGAGTAGGAGGAAAGTTACCGAAGTGTTCCGGGATACACTTCGGTAACTTCTCTCCCACACGAATATACAGCAACGGTAGGTTAGTTAACTAGGTCCCCATCAACATATGTAAGGACCTAAAATTAAAAAAACAACAACAACAACAAAAATGTTCCGATTTTCAATAACAGATAAAAATTTTGCACCGACGATCAATAAACGACTAACAAGCATGCTTGACATGCCGTCACGATATTTGCCAAAGCCCATTCATACGCGGAGTTTTATTTACCTTTTATTCACAATAGATTTAGCCAAAAGTTATCCCGGAAGAAAGAAACTAATCGATAATCCCAAGCATACAGTTTAGAAGCCAAAACATGATAACTTGCCTGCAGATTATAACTAGCAAAGAGCACGATATTACGACGGAGTCAATGGATTCTGTTTCAGCGATACACTTTTGTTAAGTGTATGATTGAGTGTAACAAATACTATATCGATCAATGACAAAGCAAATTTAATTTTGTGAAAAAGGTAGAGAACAATTGACGAATTAGTTTACACTGACTTTGATCGATTTCTCCTCAATAGCACTCTTCAACGTCATCAGCATTATGTATATATATATATATATGTAAACTGCTACTGATCAAGAAATCTTCAAAGCTAGTAGTCTTATTCAAGCCAAGATCCAGCTGGAGAAAAGATGATTTCAAGGTCGCATTTTATTCTTTATGCTGCCATACTTTTTGGACAGGTTACCTGTTTCCCATTGCCGCAACAAGGAGGTAATTTAGACTCATTAGCTTCCCTTCGCTCCAATGAAAATTTTAAACTGAATTTGTCCTTGAATTAACGGCAGTTAAAAATTTAGCTGAATTCGCCTGTGTCAATCATAAGCATATTGCAGTTACAGGAAATTCTTTATTCCGTTGCTCAGATGTTTTCACACTGGCACACACTCTGCAAGATCACAGACTTGACTTTATGAATGCTCAATTTCTAAATGCATGTGTAAAATTACAAACTCGACATTGAAGATGTCTAAATCTGTTAAGGAATTTTTCGAGACCTCTCACGAAGTTAAGTAGATATAAGAGTTTTAATTGGGCATATTCCAAAAGAAAAATGGTTTCTTGATTTATTCTTGAGACCGTAGGTTTTGACCAACACCGGAAGGTTACCTCAGTTTAAGAAAATTGCCGTAACTATTTAGCTGAAATAGATTTATGGCGAAGAAAGAAAGGTCCCATCAATTTGGCGAATTTATTTTTCTCTTCTATTTCTTCATTGGTGGAAAAAACACACAAATATTTCATATGGAAAAGAAAACGTAAAGGATAGATAATTTGATCATGATTTGGGAGTAAAGAGTACCTCGTTTTTACAATAATGTGCAACGCTGTCTGTTCAATTGCCTATAAGAATTTCTCACCCTCAGCGAGTCGTTCTCTTTATGCGTGGTTTTCTTAAAAGAGAATTTACTTTCCAATATCTAATTAGGACTAGTCTCGAAATCTTCTTTTTTAAAACCTGACGCACATACACCTATTGTAATCGCGGTGGCCCTTGAACTTGAAGTCACTGAGGCATGTGATTACCTTTACTTTACAGTGTATAGCACTAGAAAACTTTGCAAACCAATTAAGGTCGCGTTTCAAGCTCGTTTCAGCATGACGAGATCAGAAGCATTTTCGGAAAAATTTAAAAACAATTTACAATGGAAAAACCTAAGATACGCAATCAAGTAATTTCAGATATTTATCTTGTGTCGCAATATTAGTCAAAAATTAAATCTTTGTTTTACCGATAGATAGAAGAATACAGGGATAAATTATGCAATTTTTAGAAGTTATCAAAGGAAAACTTATTGAACAATGCTTAGGTATTTTTACAACAACAATATCAAGAGCATCACAAGATGTTAATTGGCACATTTCAAGGGCGTGGAGGGACTTTAAAAAACTTTCTCCTCCCTTTAAGCATTGCCAAATCGAGCGCAATGGTCAGCGACAGCATTACCTCTAAGATCATTTTCACATGCTTGCGAAATGGATGAATACATTTATGTTGATTGTTTCCACGGGAACATGCTATTCAAAGGCAAATTCGAAAATTTGAAATTCACTATGAAGCTTCATTCGTTCAACTTCAATAAATAGTTCGTGCTGCTTAAATAGCATTATAGTTTTATCGACTTTGGAAAATTGCGTCCCATAGGTCGATAGAACCGAGGAGTAAATTGCATTCTTATAGTCTATTAGTTGCTGGTTGGTGACCAGAGTTGCAAATTCGGGAATGTTCCATTCCTAGATTTTGTCAATAAGAACAATAATACTAATACAAATTCAATTACGCGTGCTTTAATGTATGCTTATGAAAGCAACCTCAAATCATATATGCCTATGCCGGTTATATGGTTGAACATAACCTATAAATCGCTTTTTTTCTGGCTTAGGTAAAGCGATTTTATCGGTGCCTTAATGTTACAGTAATCGTGTGTGTATCTTTATCAATATAAATAGTTACACTCGCTACAACGGATTTACCAGAGGAGACAGAAGCACCAGGAGCGACTGAGGGGCCAGAGGAGACAGAAGCACCAGAAGTGACTGAGGGGCCAGAGGAGACCGAAGCACCAGGAGCGACTGAGGGGCCAGAGGAGACTGAAGCACCAGGAGTGACTGAGGGGCCAGAGGAGACGGAATCACCAGGGGCCACGGAGGGGCCAGAGGAGACTGAAGCACCAGAAGTGACTGAGGGACCAGAGGAGACTGAAGCACCAGAACCAACAGAAGGACCAGAGGAGACAGAAGCACCAGGGGCGACTGAGGGGCCAGAGGAGACTGAAGCACCAGAAGTGACTGAGGGGCCAGAGGAGACCGAAGCACCAGGAGCGACTGAGGGGCCAGAGGAGACTGAAGCACCAGAACCAACAGAAGGACCAGAGGAGACAGAAGCACCAGGGGCGACTGAGGGGCCAGAGGAGACTGAAGCACCTGGAGCAACTGAAGGACCAGAGGAGACAGAGGCACCAGGAGCTACTGAGGGACCAGAGGAGACTGAAGCACCAGAACCAACAGAAGGACCAGAGGAGACAGAAGCGCCTGAAGTGGAAGAGGGAGGGGAAGGTGAAGAAGAAGAAGAAGAAGAAGAAGAAGAAGAAGAGGAAGAGGAGGAGGAGGAAGAAGAAGAGGAGGAAGAAGAGGAGGAGGAAGAAGAGGAAGAAGAATAGGACGACGAAGTGGAGGATTACTAAGCCAGAGCTTCATGTGTTTGTTATGTGTTTTTCTTTCTTTTCGTTTCTAAACTCAGAAAATGAGTTCAGGTGCGACAGATATATGCATCCTTTTATCACACCAATGAAAGCTAGCTCCTTGCTGTCCATAGCTTTCTCTTAAAATTTATTACCATTTATTATTTTTGTTCATCCAATCAAATATATGGTTTCCTGCGTTGATCAGCCCAAACACATTATCACAACCGGTTGTCACAGTAGCCAGGAAATTGTACCAAATTTATCAAAAGACCTTGTAAACAAACTGCTACTATTTTTATTAACCATATATATTTTTAGACAACGACAATAAATATTTTGGACGGTCAGTTTTCTAGAAATGGTAACTTAATCTCAAAGTTTTCTCTCCTAACCTAGAAATTGTAGTGGAATATTTAGTTGGTCAAGATTTTTGATTTGTATAAAAAATTTAAATTGAAAGTCCTACGTTATATGGCCTCGATGGGGCACTCGATTTTGAATATTTGCCGGACTTTTCGAACTCGAATGTCGTTTCTTGAATTGTGTTGGGTGCTTTCGTATGAGTTTTTGTAACTGTTTAGGTTTATTCGATTATTTTTTGGTAAGTGTTGTTCAGTTAGTAAGAATTGTGGTAAGTATCCTGGCAGAGTCTCGTCCTCTGATAGCACAGTTATCCATCCAGCTATACCTAATTACCTCGATTAAAAAGTGTAACTTTTTTCATTAACAATATATATCATCTTACTAATTTAGATGTTGACCTCCATGTGCCCACTGACCAAAATCTCTCAGCGCAAGTCCAAAATGATATATGAATCACCATGGATTGAAATTCAAAGTGATACAGGGCACAATATCGTTTGTGGGGTTTTTTAAAGACACCAACATGGCAATTAAGATAACTTCCTAAATTATGTTAGCATGGTTGTTGAAATGATTCATTGTGAAAAAAAATATTATGTATTATTGGGAGATTTCAACTTTCTCAAGTTTGAATCAAATCCCAGTACAGAAAATTTCCTAAATACCTTAGGCACATTTTATTTTCAACCTCAAATTCTGCAGCCCACTAGAATAACAGATCCCTCAGCAACTCTTATTGACAATATTTTCTTTAATTCCCTTGAGCACTTTTCCATAAGTGGAAATTTATGTTGTCATCTATCTGGCCATCTACCAAATTTTCTTATTAAAGGTAGAATATCTTCTCTACCAGTGAAAACGAGATAATTAAAATTTTGATAAGCAAGCCCTGATTAATGACTTTCATTAAATAGACTTGGATGATTTTTTTGGAGATGGTTTGAACCAAGCAGTATGTTTGATAGTTTCTTCAACAAGATATCTGAGGTCATTGATATACCCATCAAGTATTAGAGTAAGGAATAGTCTATTTAAGAGATCTTAGAACCAAGCAAAGTTTAAAATTTACAGGAACAAACTGAATCATCTAATCAAATCAAGTAAGAGAAATTATTATAAAAATTTCTTTTCAATTCATGAAAATAATGGAAAATAAATCTTGCAAATAATTGAACAAATTGTTCACATTAACCTACTGGTGAATCAATCGGTCAGCAATATAGTATTGGAAAACTGTGAAATAACTGCTCCTAAATCAATAGCTGATGCATTCAATCATTTTACCAAGATAGGTATTAATCTGCAAGCTCTATTCTCACTGCTACAAAAACTGCCAGTGAGTTTATGCCACTTTCTATATGTGATAGTTTGTTTTTGTCCCCAGTTACTGCAGATGGAATCCAATTAGAAATGGCCAAACTTCAAACTGGTAAGGCTGTGAGCCCTTCTAGCATTCCTATCTCGATTCTGAAGATTAGCAGGTCCCTATATGTTTAATACATCTTTCTTACTGGAATTATCCCACATAATTTCAAGTTGACTAGAGTAATACTGGCCTTTAAGAAAGGCCCTCAGACAAACTTAAGTAATTATAGGCCTATTTCTCTTTACCTATATTTAATGAGTTGCTAGAAAACTCACGTTCAGTCGGTTAGTTGACTTCTTAGACTAACGGCACCAAATTTACAACAAGCAGCTTGGATTTCGCTCACATCATTCAACTGATCATGCAGCGCTAAGTATTATTGACCAGTTTGCCCATATCTGAGCAACAGAACAGTGGGTTCTGTTATTTCTGATTTGCAAACAGTGTGAGGTGCCTCAAGGATCAGTACTAGGGCCACTCCTTTTCCACATTTATGTAAACGACTTTCACAATTGCTCAAAACTATTGGATTTCATGACACCTTTTTGCTGATGATGCAAATTTGTTTTTTAAGAATAAGGACATTAACATACTTGAAATAAAAATTAATGGGGAACTTGGAAAAGTACATATTTGGCTATCTACAAATAAGCTTCCTTTAAAGATTGAGAAGTGAAATTTTGTTATTTTTCATCCAGTTCAAAAACAAATTCCCAAAAAGATTATGCTATTTATAAATAAGCAATCATCAAATAAAGAAACTTCCATTGGATACCTTGGAGTTTTTTTTTATAGTCAAATATTAGTTGGAAGAGCCACGTTAACTATACTGCTAAAAAAATCGATAGAAGGATAGGTATTCTCTCTAAACTTCGTTATTTCCTAAACACAAAAACGTTGCTAAGCCTGAATTATACCTTCGTAGAGCCATTCTTAAATTATTGTATACTTGCTTGGGGTAATGCATATCAGTCAACGTTGCAACTTTTTATTTACATTACCAAAGAAAGCAAAGAATAAAAACCTTTTTCAGTTTCACTGAACAATGGAATCCTTTATCCAAAGACTTGAATGTTATCTAGCTGTGTGATATCATTACCCTTCAATTTGCAGTGTGTATGTGAAAGTTCCATTGCAAACTTTCACCTTTAGTCTTTGAGACCTTTTTTTAATCCTGTTAGTAACATAAATAAATATAAAACTAGGTTATCCTCAAGGATAACTTGTGCAACAGGGCGCTAAAGTTTGGAATTATATAAGTGTTGACATAAAGCTTCTCTCTCTTCAACGTTTTAAGAAAACGTTTATGTCAATTCTTATTGGTAAAAATTAATTGCAAATTTACCAAAACTATAGTTTTTCTGGCTTTCTGTTGTTCAAAACTGGCATACTTAGCTTTATTTTGTTGTCTTTCTTTTTCTACTAGTTTTTTTCTCTTTATCTTTTAAGTGTTTTGTGTAGTGTGTTTGCGCGTGTGTGGTACCTGACCCTTTAATATGACAATTTGTTAATGACCTAAGTAAGGCTGTCCTATCTTTTTAGCCCTAAATGTTTATTATGGGCAGTCTAAACTCTCCTCATTTTTCATGTAATATTAATGTAGGGTAAAATAAAATTGTTTTTGTTGTTGTTGTTGTTGTTGCTCGTCCGGTCTTGGTTTACTGGGCCGTATGTGGACATGAAAACGAGATATCTAAGCAGTTGAAATACGAAATCGAGAAAAGCCGAAAGAATCGGCCTGCAGACATTGAAAGCTAAAGTAAAAACACGATACATTGGAGTTCAAACCAAAGTTTAGAACAAACGCCGAGCAAAACGGTTAAGATGAATGACATAATACATAAGAATATTTCAAGTGAAATAAAAAAATATAACAAAGCAACAGGGGCTCTAAACAAAACAAAATGACCAGTTGATGAAAATTACTAGACGATCAAAATAAGAAAAGAATTGCAAGACTCCGTGCGTCAATCAAATTGATAATAGAAAAAGCGCGGCTCAAGAATCAAAACACCAATAATGATCAGGCGCAGTACTGGCTCCGTGCTCGAACAAGGAAAGTAATTGGACGCAAGGGTTTCTACCAATAGAAGCTTACAAAATCAAATCAAATCACATAACTCAATTGAACGCTTTCCAAATTGCCTCGAACAAATTCAAGATAACTCGGCGTCAATAAAGAGTATTGTTGAAATCCGACGCTCTCGTATAATAACTAGCACTAAGTATTTCTTTCATGATTCCTTATGAGAAAGAAGTAGAAAAGCGTTGGCCGAGCATGAATTTTAAATTCTATTTTTACGGAAAAAACTACGGCTTTAAGTTTTCATAAACTTTAAATGAAGGATGTTAGGTAAAAAGGGTCCCAGTAGTTTCGTGCCCACGGACGTTCCGTTCCCAAGTTTAGGCGATTCGTACCCAGGTTGGGTTTGGCCCGTAACTGTTAACTGACGAAACTGTATTTAGGATAGATTAAATTAAAGAGAAATGCTCAATTGTTGGAAAAAAAAGGAATTATTCATCTTTTGTAATGAAACTTTCTCGACATTTTTCAAAATGTTTGGCTGCGACGTCACCACAACTGACATTTGTCTCATTCACCTATTTAAGGTTAATGAAAAGACGATCAAAGTTTCAAACCAGAAAAAAACGAATTGAGTTTCTTATGCGATGTCTTAGACAAAAATGCAAGCTTTCCCTTCTTGTAATATGGTTGTGTCTACTACATGGTGCAAAAATTTTGAACTCATTTTAAAACTAGTGACAAACTCATTATGATTCGTTTCATGTGCTTTGTTTTGCTTTGTTTTGGGGCTAATTTTGTGAACTATGTTTCCGGAAAAAGTATAATAGAGGTCCCGTGAGTCTTGACTATCGCAAAATAAAAAAAAAAAGTTTCTTAAAAAAAAAACAACAACAACACAACTGTTAAACAACAAAAACAGCAACGATGTGTTTCACTCGGCAATTACTTCAAGCAAGGGATCAAGAGTATAAATATTGTAAGTAGTCACGGAAACCAGGTTATTTAAAAACCCAAATCACCATTTATTCATTTAAAGTCATGAATCGCTTAGTTTTACGGATGAAAAATACTTTTTCTGCGAGACGGCGAACTAAGGCGGGAAAATCCATGCAATTATTTGGACATGAATTCATTGGGCGTGTGACGACACACACTTGAAATAGCCTCATAAGTGATTAATAAATTTTATAACCATTGATCTCACCTAGCATTTTTTCCATAAATCGCACCCTTATTTCTAGAAGTAACTTCGATATTAAAGAAACAACGCAACGCATATTTGATAAGTGATCCAGTCAGCTACTTTACTTTACTTTACTTTGAAAACGTCTTTAAACAAAATTTGTCGTTTTGCAATCCATAGCAGTCTGTGTCCATTACATTGAAAGGAAACTGCGCGCACGATGAATTATCAATGCCACAGAAAATAAGATGAGGTTGGAAGTAGACAGGGACATGCCTCCAGAGCGAAGCTGACTTCCTCTCATAGCGTCGCTTCTACTCTCGCCCTCATCTTCTTCGCTTTTACCCCTTTTTCCTTTCTTTCCTCCTATTCTCCTGTTCCAGTGGCCTTCATCCTCTCGGTCAGAGAAGTCTCCCTCATCGTTTCTCCTGCTGCTGTCGTCTTGTTCATCATTTCGCCTTCTTAAATCATTATTGTCGTCACCGTTTCTATCATCTCTTCCTCTTTCGTAATCATCTTTATCATTTCTGTGATGGTCACTGTAGTCATCATTCCTTTCATTATCGTATTCGTTTCGGTCATCGTTCCGTTTGTCAAAGCCATGCTCACGATTGCCTCCTTTCCTTTCATAGTCGTCTCCTTCGTCATCATCCTCTTTGCCATTGTTTCTATCCAAGTCTTCATCACTAGACTTATCATCCCTCAAACCTTGGTCACGGTCATCTTTTTCTCTTTCATCATCATCTCTTTCATCATCATGGTCTCTGCTGTCATCTGTGATGAAAAGACATAAAATGCTTTAAAGTCAGTAAATGAATAAAACTTAGTAAAAGTGTGTTACTTCTTCATTTCCAAATTTTGCTTTTGGAAAAGGTAAATGTAAGTTTGTTTATGGAAGCCACAAATTGCAAAAAAAAATTCCTTCGGCTCAAGGCTCCTTCAAAAATACCCTCAGTTCTCAGTACAAAGCAACTATGTTACTTTGATTGGTGGTTGTTAGATAAATCACTTGTCACTGATGATCTACAAAGTGTTCTTTTAGTCGATAAAACGTGTACAACGGCAAGTAGGCTGAAAATTTAAAAACATTTTTCTGAAAAGCGATGGTTGATCTATATGAGGCGAGGGGAAGCTGTAAAGATCGAACCTTGTATACTACAAAATACTAAATGAAGTAAGACAGGACAAGAAGCTTGCAAGTTTAAAGAAAAAACCCTCTACATCAACAAAATGAGAAAGGAGTCGGGAAAGGAATATACAGCAACCAGTGTCTCGCGTGGTGGGGACAGAGAAGCAGTTTAAAATGAAAAGGAAACAGGTTAAACCAAAATGTTCCTTACCTTCTGGCATCGGAAAAGAACTTCCCCAACGGGGTGCCAGTAGAGTTAGAAAACAAAGAAGAACCAAACTTGAAGGTGCCATTCTGGTTATTCAAACTTCCAAGGTGTAGCTTAGGTGCGTTCTTTCCCACTCTTTGCTTCATGATTTATAGCTTTTACTGACGTAAGTTGGATTTAAAGTTAATTACGACTGTTTTGCAGTTTCCAGGAAAATATTTTGTCTCGAAGCAAAAGATTTGATATTAACTGTGTTAAGCTGTGTAAAAATTAACGACAGCGTTTTCGAAAAAGAAAGCGACCATGATCTAACAGAGGAAAAATTTTAATATATGTCAATATGGGCCTCCTTCTTTTCTGAAGATGGCAATATAACTCATAGGATTGGAGTTTTTTGGCTTACGAAACTTGCTCGTCATGTTTAACTCAGTGAAACGATTAATATTATCAGTTTCCTCAGAAACAAATCCCAAAAAGTGCAACCAACTGCCTTCCATAAGACAACGGAGGTGAAAGATACAACATTAATAGCTGGAGTTTTAGTTAATCGCGTAATCAATAGCATTGAAAATTAAAGTTTGTATTTGACTGAAATTTTCTAAGGTCAGGTTTTTTAGTGACTTCCACCTTCAATTAGAGTGAAGTATTTAGTTTTGATAAGTGGTTATATTCGCCTGACCTTGATGAGGATTTAAGTGATTACCATTGCGTTGGTCTCGTATCACTAGTTTTGCTGCCTCTTAACAGATCAAATTAATGCTCTCGATGTCCATTTGGTGTTAGTTTTAATTAAAGAGGGTACTTCGTTAAACTCAAAGCGATGCGTCACCCTCAGTTTCTAGAAAGTCCCAGTAAACGTGACCGCCCCAAAGCCATGTGTTAGAGGTTTTAATCCAATAGCACTGAGTGCCTTGACTCAAGAAAAAGGCAAATCTAAATTAGTTTCATGGTATTCTAGTTCATTGAATTTCAAAGCTGATAACATCCTAGTATTAAATGTAAATTGGTTAAACGAAAAACAACTATTCTGGACATGGACAGGTAACTACCGGTATACTTGAGAATAGGCCTTAGATCTCTGTATCGATATATTTTCTCGTTTGAGATTATGCGTGCGAAGAGCCATTCGGAATGTTACATCACTGGGAAAATTTAAAAACAGAAAACATGCATGTCATCTAGTAAGTATCAAACGAGCAGAAAAAAAATCATCATAATTCGCTTATTAGAAGACACTTAACTGCCCGTGTTACATATGTAAAAATTTGAACATTATGAACAGTGCAACAATTGTAAGACAACGAGGTGTTGACTACTCGTAGTGTACATCTAACAAATTCGTTATGTGGGGTTGATTTTCATGTATACCATCTATGAATTTCTTTTATAATCTGTAAAGAATGATTTTACCATCACTTTTCCTCGGTGGAATTTTGAGTAAAAGATGTGGTATGTTATTATCATGGCATTTTTGGAGTTAAAAGGATTTCTTCTTGCTTTCTGTATTCCTTTGCTGAAACCATGATAGAGATTTAGCCAGAACTATTTTCATCGCTTAATATTATCGAGATTCTTCTTTTTCAACAACATCATTCTGATGTTGGATAGGGTAGAGGGTCTCGACACTCACCTACGAATGTCAATATCGGACTGTCGGAAAGTCGTTTCCGGTCGTATTAATTAGCTCCAGAGCATTCTCTAACAAATATATAGATATGTTTGCTTCCCATTGCTTAGGACTGAAGTTCCTTAAATTTCATAAGAGGAAAAAATGTTCTATGAACAAGAAATTAATTAAAACGCATTCCGTTGATAGAAAAAAAAAAGGAAAAGGAGAAGGAAAACCTTAAAGATGACACTTCCAACCTTATTTGAAAGATGACAAATAGAAACTTCCCTAAAACATCCTTAAACGAATTTATTAATTAGTGTTTTGTTGACAAGTCATAAGTACTTTAAAGTACATTTTACGGTAAGCTGCTCGTGAGAATCATTAGGTTGATGAAATGCCATTTTCCAAACAGGAATACATACGCTAAGAAGCTATCAAGCTAGGTGTCAAATAAAAATGTACTCATTTTTCAGGTTTTTGTAAAATCACTTCTAGGTCCACTTTTGTGCTCTATTCATGTGAAATTAAAAAAATAAAGGTTTGTACCAAATGATGCTCATAAAAAACCATGAAATAAAGCCTATCAGAACTTGAGCATTTCCTTCCTTAGCTGAAAGCGCACTCGATGATAACGAGTCGAAGTTCATAGCAGCTGGATCCCGATTGATGTCAGCATCATTGCTGAAATTAGCACTACCATCGCCACTGTCTTCCCCATCATCGTCATCATCATCGTCGTCGTCGTCTTCGTCACCATCATCGTCATCATCATCATCATCATCGCCGCCATCGCCATCATTATCGTCATCGTCGTCATCGTCATCGTCATCGTCGTCATCGTCATCGTCATCGTCATCGTCATCGTCATCGTCATCGTCGCCATCGTCATCGTCATCGTCATCGTCATCGTCGTCATCGTCATCGTCGTCATCATCGTCATCGTCGTCATCGTCATCATCCTCCTCATCATCTTCATCATCATCGTCGTCGTCATCGTCATCATCTTCGTCGCCGTCATCGTCATCGTCGTCGTCGTCATCACCATCATCATCGTCTACGGAGGTTGTTATACAACAACATTAGCGTTTAAAAATACTAATTCAGAACCTTAAATTTCTCCAGTAATACTTAAGCATTTCATCGATAGTTTAAAAAGAAATATTGGGTATAACTACTGGTTATATTAAATGATTATAAATAATAGGAATACATGAAACAACTTTCTACACAACCTTAGAAGTAATTAAATAAATGCAATTCAGAGAAATTTAGAATTCACATACGATTGCACCAATTAACAAATAGAGAAGCCTCGACTGTTTCTTCCCACTTCTTGAGTGCTCTTGCCGCTTCCTGCGTGCTTTATAAAAGAACAGAGCACAGTCAAGGCTTCTCTATCTGTTTTATAATAAAGAATCCGTTAAATCACCCAAGCATTACTTTCAATTTTCAAAACAAACTTTATTTCCAAAGCGAACAACAGTGTCGTCAGCATGCTCTATACTCTCATAAAGCACGCTACAATAAGCCAATCAGAATCCCTGTTAGAATGGTTCAAATAATCTGATTGGCTGCACAAGACTAAAGCTGTCAAAAGTGTCAAACCATCAAAGTTCAAAAACCATCAAAGTTCACATTCTACGATAGTTTACAAACTAAAGTAGTTCGGCAAGTCGAATTTAACACTTTTGCCTGAAGTTTTTAAGTCTCTAATACAGAATCTTGAAGTGAAATGTTCAGTGAACTTCAGCCGAATTATGGCTCATAAAAACACGCCAGTTTTTTCACACGACAAGGTAGAAAATAAACTGTTCAAGGCGAGTGTTTTTTGAGTGAACGACAGCCGAATTCACCGGAACATGAAGATCGCTCGGGATGACAGCCGCAAAACTCGGCTGCAGTGACTGATGTGACTTTCCACTCAACGTATCGGAAAGGATATCAGAGCAAGCTCTTATTTTTTCACTCGAAGGGTGGCCGATGTAGTTTCTGAGGCTTGCTTTACTGTGATGACCAGAGATCACCATGATGAGCGAGCCGCGATGAACTTCAGCATGATCATATTCGCTCAGACACCGTCACGATTAGTATGAATTTTAATAATTATGCCAGTTTGGTTAAATTTTTCATCATTTCTGTTTTGTTCTGTTTTGTTTTTGAACACTGAACTTTATATACTATACTAGTGTTAGCTGTATTTGATTTTTATTACCGTACGTAAGCTTGCAATCTAACTGAGCGTGAGAATCTTTAAAACTCGGAATGTTTATTTTGTTTTTCCTTTGAGGATTTTCGTATCTGCTCACGTTTTAATAACGTAAATTACAGCGCCAGGTATGTTTACAAACCTTTGTTTGATTCTTCTATTGCTACTTGTCGGCTTGCTTCAGTTCCGAAATTTCACTTTCAATTATCGGAAAAAAGCTAAAAAGAAGTCCCGGAAAAGCTCGAATATAGTACAATTGGCAGATGACGTGACAGCTTTAGCTCAGCTCTATGCTCTATACTCTCGTAGAGCACGCTCTTTCAACCAATGACAGCGCGCGTTATATCCGAACTTTATTATAATAAGTAACTAGAAAATGTGCTTGTTGTAACTTCGTATAAAACAGTCTATCCGTTAATAAGTGTCAACTTTTTCATCCAAAGTTCAAGGAGTGGGCTCATAATAACTTTAACTCGATTAGTTTGATCATCGAGCTGTATTTGCGAGATTTCAACCTAAATTTTCTCAAAAGACCGTTTTCCAGCGTGTATTAGGTATTTTTAAATTTCACCCTTCTATACCAGACCTAAAACAGACATTGTTAGTTTATAACGATTTCCAAATCAGTAACGATATTTTTTTGTTCATCTTCATTCCAGAAGGAGCCAGTTGGTCACAAAAATAACTCAGCCGTCTCTTGGAATATCAATAATCTCTGAGGCAAGCAAACGCCGGTCTTTAATCTAATTGGCATTTAACATCACACTTTGTTTCCAACAAGTATTTAAGGAGATTTTTTTGGGCTTCAACTCGAAGATCTTCAAACTGCAGATGTCATTTCTTTTGAATTTACAACAACGGCCAATATGCGATATCTCTTTTAAAAATTTATTAAAAGAAAAATAAGATGAAACAAAATAAAATAAATTTAGCAGAACGCAATAAGCTAAGGAAGCCAAGAAAATTCAAGTCGGATTAAGGGAGATACTATTTGAAGTGAACTTTATGCTTAGACTCTTTGAGGTCACTCCACTGATCGTCGCATCAGTCAAAAACCTAATTGACGAAAGCCAAACATGATGCCCTCAACAATAACCTGTGTTCCTTACCAGGCCGAGGGAAACCCCACAAAGGCAGTAACAGCACTAAAAGACCAAGTAAAAGCAATAGTCTCGAGGCCATTTATCCAACACTTCGGCCCTATCTCCTCCTATCCACTAAGCTTTCGGTCCGAACAGATTCAAATCCACTTGGAAAATGCACGTCGTGTAGATATAAACTACTTTCTCATATCTATTTCATGACGTTACTAATATGATTTAATCATCATTCCAACTTAAGACACACCTAGAGTGGCGGGATTTACATGAAAACAGTATAACCGGATGTTATATTACTATTAGTTTATCACGTAAATACCTGCACGCATCTAAGTCCAGAAAACATAAAAACAACAATCTTTAAATATGGTCCTTTTTATTATTTTACACAATTCTTACATTATGATGAGAAAAGTACTACCGTCTTTTGTTTTTGGATTTTGTCCTTCTCTGTGTAAAAAGTAACGATAAATTATGATGGCATTGACGAAAAAATTCGTGGTTAAGTTATTGATAGGATTCAGATATTGCAAATTATTCTCGTTTATTAACATATTTGTTCTGCTTTACATTTCATGCCTTTGACTGAAACTACCATTATAATTTCTGTTAATCTCTCTCAGTTTTCTCATCATAACTTAAACCCGAAAGAAATATTTTCAGCCGCTTTTTACAATCCTCGTGACGTATGCTTAATCAATTTATGTTGAATAGGGGTATCGACTTTGGATGTTTATGAGCCACAATCACTCCAAGCTCAAGCCGAAGAGCAATGGGAACTACTGACAAAGATGATGAAATTTTTAACTGTTGTTTTCCAAGATCTTTCAACTTGAATTGTGCCATGATTTAGCTGTGATGGAGGTTCTACGGCTTTTTGTATCGGCCTGTTAATCTTTGAGAAAAAGTACCAGTAGTTATCCACCGAAATCATTGAACAAGCTAAAATTCAGCGTACACTTATATGGGCCTCTGCATGATCCCGTTCATGAGTGAACGGAAATGATGCGCCTAAGAAAATCAGGAATGGCATGGATAATGGGGTGGATCGCTGAATATGTGATTCCGTGCAGCATCAAGCATGAAGTATGGTCTTTTTGTTAACATAAGCATCATAAAAAGACAAGCGATGATATTGTGGTGGACACCGCGCAAGTATCAAACTGCTGAAAGCTTTGAAAGAGAAATGATGTTAGAAACAACCTCTTTCTTGTATTTTAGTCATAGCATCTACACTTGTTTCTCTCCTGTCTCTTTTCGCTCTTCTGCTATACGCAACTTCCAACGGATCTCTGTCACACTAACACAATGCGATGGATTTTAATCTTATCATGTCTAATAGTTGTTTGAACCTTAAGAAAACAAGTCCTTATGGTTGGAGTAATTTGATACAACCTCTGCCAATTTAGAGCAGTTAATCAATCAATAACTGTGTCACGCAACTATTCCAAAAAATAAAAGATTAGGTTTTTTTAATTGCAAATATCTCCAAGGGGCAACATTGTATGTCGACAAAGATACCACCACAGAAAAGACCTATCTTAACACTACGCTGGTGGGCAAAAAAATTTGGCCTTTGTAAAAAAGATTCCTGATCACGTCCCTCTGAGATACGTGACCTATGACGTTAGTTTGCAATTTTCGGTCATAAACTGATGTTTACTCACTCAATTTCAATCTGAAATTGGATTGCCGACACTAGTTTTTGCGATGCTAATGTCAAAAAACAACAGATGTATAGCTGCCAAGCTAAGGATTCACTTATCATAGAAATTCTGTGACGCTGGCACAATCTGTTGGAAAACATGATTCATAAATGTATATTCATAACATACATTAAACATTACCAAATTGGGTAATGGAAGTCGGCAGTTGACAGCGACGTCTGCCAAATGTAATTTACACAAATGAAACACTTTATATACGCATTATAATTTTACTCAATGCGCCATAATTGTTTTTTCTGTGGGAATAAGACTCCATCCAATTTCAGGTGTCATTAAAGGAGTAATGTACCTAAAGTGAGAATATTTCTTTATTTCTTAATAATATTCTGTAGAATAAGGCAGGGAGAGGTTTTGTGAAAGTATTGTTTTTAAAAATAAAGGGTCTTCATTGGTCAATTTTTCATTATCAGTCCCTTTTAACAGCACAAATGCCTTTTTTTCTCACTCTGAGGCCAATAATTCCATAGGTTATTCATAAAAAGAAGATTATCTGACAATCACATTTACAATTCTTTTTGTACCGGTAACAAGTTTCTAGTTCTCTTCCTTACCTGAAATCTCGTCCTCGTCGCTTCTGTATTGTTGACGCATGGATCGTACATTCATTCTCAAGGAGGCACTTACAATTCCACTCAGGAGATGGGCCTTAAGTCATTCCTCGTTGATGAACAATTTGTCTCCATTTGCCTATCTTAAAGACGCTTCATTTTAAGAACAACATCAGAAGGATTTGCCTTGTTGCCAGTTTCTTCTCCTTGTAAGAAATCCTCTTGTAAAAGTGACCGCACTCGTTGAATGTCAGCCATGCTGGGCTTCTTCTTATATCGGAAAAAGTCTTGAATTTCTGCGTCGGTGGCGTAGCACCCTTTCATCCCTCGCCCCTCCCCATATTATTCAATCTCAGCCTTCGTGTTACCGACGTTGTTTAGTCGTTTCCTTCTTTTATGAATCGCCTCATGCGACTTTAAAGTGTGGCTTGACGGCGATCGCAAACATCTTTGGGGATCGCTGAAGTCGTACTGTAAGATCCTGATTCGAGTAAGCTTATGAAGGCTTGGCATTGTCAAAAGGACGCAAAAATTTTAAAGATATAAGATATGTTTTTTTTCATCTAATGGTAAGCAGAATTTTTTTTGGATAGGCGGAGTTCCTTTAATTGATGGTTAAAGTAAGTACCAGCTGGAAGACCTACAGCATGACGTATATAACGTAATCCCTGATATTAACGAGTGGATAGCGCACATCCCTGTCCTTTAAGACGCTGTAATGTTATTGAGGACCTGGTCAACAACCAAGTGCTCATAATTATGAACTGGGCCATGAAATTCCCTCTAGTTGTTCACTGGGAAACTGAGAAAATAGTTTGGCATAAAGGGAAAGTCATGGCACTTTTCTGTCGCGGTCAAAAAGCACGCGGATGGTGAAGTTGAGGTAGAGTTCTATGTACGAGATGGCAATTCTAAAAACGCTACAGAGAAAAGTTTGAAATACGTCGATAGATTCAGGATGATCAGTGTACATAACACAGGGTTAAAAGGACATGTAATAAAATAAACCAATGGTCATTATCTGGTGACACCATACATTGAACGAAAGGGGTTAGCTAGAATACGTCGACAAGTAGTCTTCACTTTTCTAGGCTATTTGAGTGGTCAAATTCTACAGGACTTTAAAAGTGAAAATATTTCAGAAATGTACACAATAAAACGAAAAAATCATTCAATTTAGTTTCAAAGGATTTTGAATAAGTAGTCGTTTAGGTTGTCGATGATTTGGAGCTCTACCTCTATAATGGCAATAAGCTTAGAGGGGGTGTTGCCCATGAGATACATGTCTTTCTTTTCCGAGACAAGACGCTACATCCAAGTTTTTTCAGCAAAGCTGTGTAGGTGTAGGGCTGGGACGGCTTTTTCCGGACCTGTTCACGTCACAGCTTTTACTATGGGATTAAGATTTTCTATGGGATTGCGCGTACGGTCATATAATAAGAGTACTCCAGCCACTAAGCCAGCCATCTGGTGTTTGAAGGTTTCATGTGGCAGCATCTCAGGCCCAAGTTGTCATAACTGGTCAGCAAGGGACGCTAAACATTCCACGCCCTTTTTTTTTAAAGAGAAGGGAACGTAGCTCGCGCTGTTGTAGTCTGACCTTAATTCCCAAATCGGGGACAATTGCAACATTTTGTTCCAAAAATTGCAAACTCCTCAGCGCAGTCCAGCCCAAGTCCCCGCAAAGTGTTGTAATTAACTTAGAATAGCCTCCTAAGAGGAAAGTTAATATAGACCTTTCGACTCTACTTTACACTGTTAAATGTAACAGGAACAACTTTATTGTAATGCATCTAACATTCGATTGAGTCCTCTCCAAAGCTTTCCACAAATTGAGTAAAATTATTATAGGTATGTATTGTGTTGCATTTGCGTAAATTACATTTGGCAAACGTCCCTGTCAACTGCCGACGTCCATTACCCAACTCGGTAATGTTTAATGTATGATATGTACATACATTTATGAATAATTTTTTTCCAATAGATTGTGTCAGAGTCACAGAATTTCTATGATTAGTCAATCCCTAGCTCGACAGCTGCACATCTGTTGGTTTTTGATATTAGAACCACTCCAACTCAGTCGTAAATTGCTCTAAAATTGAGTGAGTAAACATCAGTTAATGACTAACGTCAGAGGGACGTGATCAGGAATCTTTTGCAGATGCCAAAAATTTTTTTTTGCCCACCAACGTAGCGTTAAAATAGTTCTTTTCTGTGATGGTATCTTTGTCGACATACAATGTTGCCCATTGGAGATATTTGCATTAAAAAAACCCTAATTTTTTTTATTTTTTGGAATAGTTGCGTGACACAGTTAATTATTAACTGCTCTAAATTGGCAGAGGTTATATCAAATTACTCCAACCTTAAATAATTGTTTCCTTTAAGGTTCAAACAACCATTTGACATGATAAGATTAAAATCCATCGCAATCTGTTAGTGTGAGAGAGATCCGTTGGAAATGCATGTTTCGAGCTTATTTAAGCATTTTACCCCAGGGATTTGGTGTGGAAGCTTTAATACCCCAGGGATAAGCTGGGAGCCCGAATTACTTTGGATTCTTGAATAACTTATCGATCCTCATAAACTGTGAAAGTTTGAAAGAAATCGGTGTGATAGCATGTGTCACGCCTGCCCGGTCCTCTCGTGGACAGGCTCTTAATACAAATTGACTAGAATGATTTGAAAATTGTTTTGTAGATTTCTGTTTGTAAAACCTTGAGATCATTGCAAGTTTTTTAATGGGATAATTTCAGGTCTTCTACCATGATGATTTGCGGACCAAGATCAAGTGGGATCAGAGATTACTTGTTGTCTTGGAATCATGAAGAGCTTTGTATTACCCCTCTTGAATTCGAAGTCTGTAAAGACTTTCTCTTACTTTAGATCGCCTATTTTCTGAAATACAGAGACCAGCGTAAGCCTGACTAATTGTAGGAAGTGGGAGTTCCACTCAACACGAAAAAGGAAATATAGAAGCGTAGAGCATAAGCTTATTTCTTTGCATATGTTGTCCTTGGCTACTGCTATATAACTTGGCAGAAAATATGAAATTTAAAAGCTTACGCAACATAGCTTTGTTCATTTTCGTATCCTCGACTGTCTGTTTTGCTTTTAATTAAATTGTCTTATTTTGTCTGCTATTTTCCTTTCCTCCTTCTTTCGACCTCACTTTTTTATTTAATATGCATTTTCAATTCGTTTTTAAAAGACGAATCTTTACGAAAGCTAATACAAACCTCTGAGGAACCATGCGTACTTGAAAGCATGATCATAAACGATTGCCATAACCAGGACTTTCATCTCAATTTCTTCGTTTTGTTTATTTTTCACTTGTTAGCTTTTAATCCTGACTGTGCTTGAAGCGGGTGACTGTATGTACAACGCTGCACCTAAACATTAATTATTCTCGGGGAAAGAAAGTTCGGTGGCGGCAAAAGGATTTATGGTTTCTGTAGAAATTGACAGAATGTTTCATGGGGGGGGGGGGGGGGGGAGGGGGAGAAGGGGAAGGAAGCCTCCTTTTTTAGCCATATATCTCCGCGCAGGGATAATGCTCTAAAACCATCATCCGAATAACTGGACTTGGACTTGTTTTATTTTCTGTAAAGATGTAAACCTTTCCCATGGATAGTGTTTCCTGAAATTAAGCGAGAACACTAGTCAAAGATTGCACATTTATATTTATTTATTTTCTTTGGAATTATTTACTAATGCTGTTTCTCTTTTTCATTTTTAAATTTTTTTTTGTTGCTATTATTTGTTTTCATCACATGTCGGCTGAGTTCATTAACATTAAGATGACTGTTCAAGGCAGAGGAGCCATGTCATAACAGTGTAAATAGGTAAGTGTTCTCTTGTCTTGCGCTTTGTTCCAAAGTTCTTACTGTTCAATAAATAAAATAATGGCCTTTCAATCATATTATAGAAAAGTTCATATTCCATAAAAAGGAATATGCCGTCAAACTATGTGGCCAGAATTTGCCTTTATTTGTATTCTTGAACCGAGGCAGTTCCTTGAGATATTTACAAGCCGACAAAATTGAAGGAACTTTGTCAATTGTCACTTACTCTTAAATATGAACACAAAACATTCGCACCGCGAACGATATCTTCAATATGAAGCATTTATTGAAAAATTAGTAAGGGAAGTTGAAAAGCAAACATGTCAATGCAATGAGAATATGAGCAAGGCCTCCGTTGATAGCAAATCCGTTTGAAGTAACCAACTGGTCTAGACCATTACTCTCTTTGCCGTAAGTGCTATTGCCCTTTCCAATCTCTTCGACCACATGTTGCAAGCCATTATCATTGAAGCTTTGTACATTATTATCATCATCGTCGTCATCGTCATCGTCATCCTCATCGTCATCATCATCGTCATCCTCATCATCATCATCGTCATCGCCGTCATCTCCACCATCCTCACCACTTTCATCGCCATCTTCATCACCACTTTCGTCTTCACTTTCTTCACCACTGTCATCTCCAGACTCCTCGCCATCGTCATCCTCAACTTCTTCACCGCTGTCCTCTCCAGACTCCTCACCACTATCATCTCCAGACTCACTCTCGTCGTCAATTTCTTCGCCGCTGTCAACTCCAGACTCTTCGCCTGAATATTGAGAAAAATAGCACGTGGTCAATTCCTTGAAAACGCCAAGCAGGAGTATTGAAACAACTCATTTTATTGGTTCAAGCCTGATGGTGTAATCATCTATATTGAGTATGTGCTGTATGTATTGGGTCCAACAAAGAAAGAGGGGAGAAAAAAAATGAAAGAGAACGAAGACTATCAGTCGAGATATTAGCGTAATACTAATCTAAGAGTTTGTTCAGTGAAATATCAAATTTAAAAAAACTACTCCGATGAAGTAGGGCACATATTTTGAAATCTTACCGCTTTCATCATCTCCACTTTCTCCAGAAGCGCTTCCATCATCTGGAAAGTAGGGATTTGCTATGGTTAATAACTAAGAACGTAAAACGTATTTACGTTACAAAGCAATCAAAGTTTAAACTTTTCACGAAGTATCCAATAGAGAGAAGCAACCCTATGTGAAACCACAAAAAAGGGGATATTGCTTTAGATCAGAAATCTGACAAAACAAACTAAAGATGAATTAACCGCTCTAATTCAGCACGCGATCATTTTAACGATCACGCGGTACGTTTAGCCGGACGGGGGCTGAGTAGTTGAATGATTCTCTACACAATGCGTTAGGATTCTTCCTTACTGAACTAGAATAAAATAATGTTTCAGTTATAAAGGAAACAACTGAGGTTATCAACTGTAAATAATGGTTTCTAACTGAAAGGATAGAAACCATTTCATTAAACAGATAAATTGTCTCATCTTACCAGCAGTCACTGATAAAGGAAAACCCCCAAGCGGTCTCAAGAGAGCCACAAGACAAAGAAGATACAACAGTTTGGAGTTCATTTTTCTTCTGCAGTTCAAGTCTCTGCGTCGTTTTTGTCTCAACTCTCCCGTCGTCTTGTCGATTATGGTTTCGTCGCTACTCTGTTTTAGTATTTATAGGGTTCTCGAGAGAATGTGAAATATACATGCACACGTATAGTTTTGACACTCAAGATATTGTTATGTTTATCAAGGTGTCGAGGCAATGTCATGGAAAATTTCTAAAATCATTCAGCAAGTGTCGATATTGTTTAAGGAAGCCTTCCTTTTTTCGTAAAAACACTTAGGCTCTTATTGGCGGGAAGAGTATCACGTAGGTTGGAAATTTCGTATTGAAAATTACGCCTAACCGATAGTTGTGATCGGAAATTTGAGAAAGTTAAATAATTCTTTTAATACCCCCATTAAGTATCTGCTTTGTTGACCTTTTTATGCCACTGAAACTCACGGAATAAGTAACCATAGAAACAAGTGTTTACAGACTACAATATAAAGCCAATAGTTCTGAAATAGCCATTTTGGTGGCGTTGCTTATGTTACTTAACTCAGCCTGATCTTATCTCTTCCGCTAAATTGGTCCTTATGTAAATGCTCTTAAAATTCCACTTATGCCGCGCGATGCATTTTAGCATCTTGGTAGTTGTACTTAATTCCGTCCTTATGAAAGTAAAACAAAAAGAGAGGAAAAGTAAACAACTGAAAAAAAAAATCAGGTTAATGCGGGAGCCTGTAATTACTCTTACGAAACTCGAGCCGTAGATCATTTTCCGACAAAGGAGATTCGATTCCTCATGGGAACTCAGAATGTTTTCTTTGTCCCACGCTCGTGACAAGACGAAAAACATCTTTCTCTAAAATAAAACCTTTTCGACGTCATGTTTGTCATGCAGGCTACTCTTCATTCGTCACCAAAAAAATAAAATAAAAAAATAAAAGAATGGTACTTAAGATATTAGCTAAGTAGGACGGAAAGGTGTGCTCATTGTCACCGGCATCTCTGGATTGCCGGTAATCTGGTGTATGGTAAAAGCAACGAGCATGCGCCATGTTGATGTTTTCGGCTCTTTGTATCCAGGGCAAGAAAACATGAAATAAATAAAACAAAACTGAAGTAGTTTAAGTTTAGAATTTATGCCTAAAATAAAATTACTTTATGATATATGAGATGAGTTTGTGTCAAGCTGTTTGCAAGGCCTGCATAAATAATATCAATCTCTGTTTTCGGGAAATAAAATCAAAAGGAACATTCCATGCGAGCACCGAAAGAGAAACGTCTGCGAATTAAATATAGTAATTTACGTCGAACGATAAAAAAAACTTCGTTAAGGCCCAGCAGTTGAGAGGTTGACCGTGGCTTTCATGCAAACGGTTAAGGTAAATTTTAAAATTCTTGCTGTCTGCTTTCCACCATTGTGCACTTTGCGTTAGACGTGGAAGAGAGTTTTTGTTTTTCCACGAGGCTAATTAGTTAATTGTAGGAAATGATAGCAATCATTTTTTGCGGTTGTCATTGCCGTAAACGTCATACATAAGTTCTTTATGAGAGATAGGAACCTCAACAACCGCACCCAAATCATGTTAATCATTTCTTACCCGCGAAACGGATTCATGGAGCCTTCCCTTATTTTTTAGGTTGGTTTCATAGTTGTCATAATTAAGTAAAACCCGGGTAGGGGTATATTGTTTAAACGTCTGCTTTAGAACGCAGCAGATATATTGGTGTCCTCGAGTCGAGTCATGAGAATGTTGAAAATGAGTGTGAGTAATTTAAATAACAGATCGAACTGCCTGAAAAATC
Source organism: Pocillopora damicornis (assembly GCF_964200805.1). Lineage (NCBI taxonomy): Eukaryota > Metazoa > Cnidaria > Anthozoa > Scleractinia > Pocilloporidae > Pocillopora > Pocillopora damicornis. Next base: position 10,281,736 of record NC_142677.1, on the reverse strand, counting down.
GCGTCAACTAACACGTACAAAAACCAACGACCTTGGAACAAGTTTGGCATTAAGACGCCGCAGACCGCAAATCGATATTAGAGATCGTTTTATTGGAGTTTTTTCTATGGGATATCGTGATGAATTTGAAGTGTATCACGGATTTTAGACATCATTTGAATATTGCAGGAAAGGTGTTCTCGTTACAATCCAATCCAAATTTCCGATAAATTAAGAGACGCCGGATTATCAAGGGGGAGCTTATGACAATCCGAACAAATTATCGATCCAACAAGATAAATTTTCAGTCCTTTACTTAGTAAAAACTGTGCGCTATCGATCGCGATTTTCATAGTCATGCAAGGCACTGCGATACACATTAGTTCTTTGAAGCTCAACTGGATTAGAAACAGTGCTTAGAAGAAATGAAACTACTATTTCCTTCAGTTCTTCATCGCAACATGTAAATGACTTCTAAAAACACCCGATACCTTACGTTGTTTTAATTCCGTTTTCTAAACCCTGTTTCCTTTTGCTTCACAGTAGAAAGTTTAGTGGCTTTCAGATGTTCATTACTAACTTTTCTTACTCATTGCTTGATATTGCCTTATTTTTCAAGCGCACAGTCTATTTCCTTTGCATATTTTTCCTGGTTGTCTTGAGAACCAAATGAGTGCCTCTTAAGATTTGGTCATTTCAGCCAATATACGACATGCGCTGAGCCACTGACTTCAAGATATGATTACTTTGGTTTAAACCTAGAGAGTCCTGCGATCATCTCGAAGTTTCCTCGTTTTTCTAACATCGGCTCAAGAATTATGGTTGGAGACGCTGAAAATTATATAATTAACTACAACAATCAGTAGAAGCCGGTAATAAAATTAAAGCTATTAATCAAAGCAATTCACAATTTTGGCTGAACGGACACTCACAACTATGACTGACAATAATCTGATGGTGGAAGGTAAATGCTAATAAAACGAAGAGCTATCATTGCCAAGTTCATCCCATAAGAGTCCAACTGTTAGGTTTGTATCGTTGATGATTTGCTGACTGAGTGTTTTCCAGTGATGAAGCCCATCTATTTTGGGCTTCCTTCATCCTGGGTTATCATTTAGGCATAGAACAATTGCTGCAAAAAACGATAAAACGATTTTTATCCAACAAAATTTTAAGCTCATGGGTATTTTCGTTTTTCTCCTGTTACTATGATAGTTGAGCAAAATTACAGATACGGGACAAGAAACGCCACCGTCAACAAAATAAACTTTGAGCAAAGATTATTTTCTGCAAAGTCATTTTAGTTAAAATCAACATCCCCAGCGCAAGAAAAGTAACTAAGTCATGGCAATGTTCGTCTGTGTGGAACGCACGTACGAAGACTCTTAGAAACGATACATTTTTAACCCATTTGATAATAAGTGCGCAAGTATTACACACAAGGATAACATGAAGGAAGAGACTGCAACTACTTCCATTTTAAATTATACTCCTATTTTCCAATCTCTCTAGACGGTATCTCAAACAACGTCGATTTTCTAAGTGAACATCGAGGATTTATTTTGAGCATGATTGAGAGGGACAATCCCTATCTACTTCAACGTCAGTCTAAAGCAGTTATATGCATATCATTTTATTTAGACATATCAATGAAATCTAGTGATCCGATGTAATCCAAAATGTAACTCGGTAAAAGGTTCTTTGCATGTGTCTTTTCAGTTCGATGCTTTCGAATGCTAAGTCTAACCGGCTGGGTCCGTTCATGCCACGTTCAAGTACGCCTCGAGGCTCATGTCTCTATAAGATGGACTTGAGCGTCGAGGCTTTTATCAAATATGCTTTAAAATTAAAAAAATAAAGAAATTTGCACAGGATTAAACTCGGTCACAGGCGAGCGCCTCGTGTATTAAAATAATTTGTGTGTCTGAAAAACAGAATCAATTCTTTCTAATTACTCGGTTGATTAGTCCCTATAAGTGTAAGCCTAAAAAGGGCTTTTGCTGCTTTTAATTCTAACTGCTTGTCTTATGATGTACGCGGTCACAAGGCTGATTCAGTTAACGTATTTACAACCTTGTTTAAAGCCGAACATTACAAATGTTCTGTTCTAACATACTCCCATGTACTCAGCTCATACGAACATAACTGTACCCCTCCAAAAGATATATCATTTTATCTGAAATGAATGTTTGTGGGATTGGCTTAATCCTTCTATTTGTCATGATCAACAAAATACGTCACCAGTGAGGGAAATTTGTGTCTTTGGAGAAAAAAATAAAAAACAATTCGGTATCATTACGCTTCAACAACACGTACACCGCTTTACCGCTTTGGGAAAAAATTTTATTTGCTCTAACCGCATGGCTAAAGAGCTTTACCAAATAAGGTTATGACGCACTCGGTATCTTAGAGTACGTATCTGTATGCATTCTTCTGCGCGATAGGTTGAGTGTGATATCCATGGAATATCTACCGACTTACTGACCCTATTGAGAAAAAGGTTTATGTAACTGAAAATTAAAGTACAACAGTTTTAAAAACTTTTTATTTTGCAAGTGAATGTATTAAAATAGGTATCCCTGAAAAGAAGAACAAAAAATATGCTAATTCGGAAGCCTCTTGAGCTACTCACTGCAGTAGCCAGCAAAATGCTCATAAAAGAAAATTTTAAAGGAATCCTAACTTTTTATCCTTTTACTTGAAATAGGCGGCATAAAATGCTGAAAGGGCGGTAATTTGTAATACCCATCGTTGGAGGCAAGGCGTTTATAATAAATTAACGATGAATTAATCAAATCAAATATTTATTAAGGTTAATAATCTGGCAACGTCAAATGTGTAAATGTCGATGTTTCGTCCCTTGAATTTTTTTCCATCTTGTCGATAAGAAAAAAATTAACGTTTGTTTTTTAGCCGGTTAGTCATCACCACCTAGTATGAGCATTAGAATACCGCCTACCTAGTATTTTGTGCTGCCAGTTCATTTCTGGAAGGATATGAAGCTAGGATTCGCTATTCTATAATCAATTTTGTGGTTACCGCGGTAAAAAGTTCAAAGACTCCACAATCGGGATTTTTCAACTTCTAAACAACAACTAATTCTACATGGTAGACAATATCGAGTAATCGCGATGTGTTTGTTTGTCTACCTGTTTGTCGGTGTAGTTTCGTTGTAAATTTTTTTACAAAATTAAATTTTCCCTCATCACAAAAATTTAAAATCTTTAGGTCTTTGAGACCGTTGCAAATCTTTGTTTAATCATCTCAACTAAAGTAAGGAGATATTCCTCAAATTTGCTTTCAAGCTATTTGCTAGTGGGTGCTCCATTATGACTAGCTCCTGTCTTTTTAATTAGTTTATTTTCACACTAGTAAATCAAATCGAACGCGGTTAAAACTTGACATACCAGCGTCCGAAAGTAACATCGCAGGTGAACAGAGGTGTAAGCCTTGCTTTTTGAAAATAAATAGGCGATATCTACATTTGGAAAAAGAATTTACAGTGCAATTAAATTATGTGCCAAAACAATGCGATGGGCAACCAATAGAAGGCTTATTTTGCAGGGTAGTTTAATCCACAGGGTAAGGTCTAAGATTTTTTGCAATCGATCAATCTTTATTGTACTTATCGTCTCGATGAAGAGGCACAATATTCTCCTGGACCAAGGGCGGCTAATGCGGGTCTAAGAAGGCCAGTTTATAAAAATCTTATTCACAATCATAGAAAAGTACATTGCAATAACTATTAAAAAATAGCAAGTAGTTTATAAAATGGAAAAGGAGGGAAAATTAGAGCAGACTTAACACTTCTAAAAGGAATTATTTTTTTTAACCTCTTGCATTTAACCTAAGTGATTCTCTTATGTACATCAATACACGAATCTTCTACTTTGATAACTCTCAATAGAATATATATGTAATTCAATTTGAATGATTCGTTTTTGGTGCTATTGTCACACTCTTTTGACCAAACGTAAAACATATTTTTTTATCGGTCAGACAAACTCAAAATGTACTATTTCTCCTTTCCTGGTAGTAAACATTCCTGCAAATAAGAATATCACCGAGCAGCATTAATAACATTCAGAAAAGAAGATAATTCATAAGCAATCAGCCACAGCGCACTCCTCCCCACTTTTTCGTCTTAGCCATCCACATTTCATCGCCATTTACAAGTTACTTTCCCATTTCATCGCCGCTAAACTTCCACTGTCCTTTGAAATAAAAGTTTAGCTAATTACGATCTCCTCATTAAACTGTTTTCCAGTTTTGTCAAGTTATTTGCACGACCCCTCTGCATTGCCATTAAGTGTCAAAAATATTTCTGAGGCCTGAAGTCATTGATGTCAGTATTTCGAGTTCAATTCAGTGCCAACTATCGATAAAAAGTGTTCCAATACATTTTATTATGAAGCCTCCAAGAGCTCTTCTTTGCTTCCTCCAAAAGCTCTTCTTTGCTTCCTCCATCCTCCGCCCCAATCATTATTAAATCCATTTATTCACCAATTTGCAATATGATCTTTGCTCAAGTCTGGCCTGTGCTTTTAAAATTGTGGGCACGGAATCCTCTTTTAGAACATTTGTGTGGCCTATGGATGTTTGTAAAACTTATTATCCATGGAAAAGAAATAATTGTAATGCAGATAAAGTAGAAAACGAGAAAGATTCTTATTTTCTCACAATTAACTCGCTTAACACTTTTAACAATATTTCTTGCCAAAGAAGTGACAATCTTTAGGATGCAGTATCAAGTCTTGAGTGAAGAAACTTCGGCTTTGATATAATTGATTTGGATAACGTATTGGATTTCAAGATCTCTTCACTTGTAATTTTGAACTTAAACAGATCAACGAAATTTTATATAGCTCGGAATATTCCAAACTTGTTTAGAAAACCTTATCACAATCGATAGCCTTCGATTTATGAAACTGAGCATAGTCACTATCTTTACAGGGTTTTTATATGACCACTTAATTATTAAGGAACGTTTTATCAGTAGATTAATTGAAGAAAAATTGCAGAGGTTAGCAAAGTTCATTAAACTAAGAATCAAACACCCCTTATTACTAACAAAAAATCTTTATGACCAACTAGTGAAGTCAGAGCGGATGCTGAGTGCAGGAGGCATCTTAGATGTTTACCTCGACGCAACCTATGTTGCAGGAAAAACGTATTAACGCATTCCTACGAATGAAACTTGAAGTAATTCTCACAGTTTACGAAGTCAGCAATTATTGAAATGAGCATAATGACTCTAGGTTCTCATTCTCTGGTTAAGATGGTGCATGAGAAACATTTAGAACATAAAAACACGAGCAAGAGTCACGGCAATCGCCAGAGAAAAATAAATTTGTCGGTGCTTGCTGGTAATTAGCAGACATATACTAATTTTCAGGATATCGAAGAAATGCCACAATATTGACGACTGTTTTTTAGCTCACCCGCACCCAAGTTACAGATCGTTTCATATACTTGTTGAAACCCTCTGACTTCTAAAAATACTCATTGTCGGGAAACAAATACAATTCATCAGACAGCCGGGAGATATTAAATCAAATATACTACCGATCCAACTAATATGATTATCCGCAACTACTCCCGTCACACAAATTGAATGTTTTTGTGCATCTTGACCAAATTAATTAAGGTCAATTGGTAAATCCTTGAAATACGTTCCTTCTGTCAATCTAATCCTGACTTTTGATTAAGCTTTAAAGAAAGTTAAAATTGGCATGAAACACAGGGTTTAAATCGTGTCATAGTTTCCGTGAAACTCTCTACCCTGTACGAGTTACTTTTCGTGGCCAACCAATTTTGACACAGGAAAAACATTCGTCATCGGATGACAGATATTGACCTAATTAGACTGCCGATCTCACTAATATGACCCCCGGCGATTAAACGATCGGGCAAATATTTCGTGTTGCTATTACAGGCACTGATCAAACAAAGTCACCATACATCCAGTTCACATGGATATTTCTCGGTCACTTAACACCATGAAGCTACAGCATATCTTCAAAAACAAACCGAATTTGTGCCGCCAAGTTCAGCATAACATCCCATGAAATAATTTGGTCGGCTCTACAAGTATTTACGGAGGCGATTTAATTTTATCCTGGAAACAAACATTCGTCAACAGACAGTAGGAAAATATTGATCTAATACGCGTACCGATTTAACTTTTCCTATTTCTATGACCTTCAGGCAAACATCGTGCGTTGTACATTTAATTATAACTTTGGAGAATGCAATAGACTGAAAATTATTTTTATTTTTTTTACTTCCGCTTTATCTGCACCGTCATGCCGCGGCGGCAAAGCACCAATTAACACCAGATAAAAACTCAGCTAGGTCTACAGTTTATCTATTGCTTCAAGTCCTTCCAATGTGTTTGCTGAGTGATATAAATTAAGTGAAGATGTTACAATATCATATCGTAAGAAAAATCTTAACTCACAAGATAGGCACGACTTTTAAATGGCAAAAGAAAAAAAATACGCAGGCGCCCTCAAATTTTATTCATAGGCAATAACTTATCCATTTTGGTCAATAAAAATTACACGTGTGTTGTGTGCGGAAGTATCTGTATATGTCCACTATAACTGAAGAACGAAAGCTGTGATCAGTCGTTTCTGAAGTATTACTCGAATGGGGCAAGTTATGTCATGCAGTAAGCAACCATCAATGAAAAGATGAAATGGAAAATAAAGATACATCTGCATATGAAAGAAGGCTAAAATGTGACCATTTCTTCATTGAGTAGGGTTTATTTGAGTTTTTTATATGCGTTCAGCAACATATAGTAAATAAAATTGATCCGTTAACTGTGAACTATCTTTTTCTTGAGACGCTGGGCCTCATTTGATGGCTAATCTTCCCCGTTTCGCAGCGGGGTCTCAACTGAATGTCGACGTGAGATCTGAAAGAAGTGAGAACACCTGTGATCCAAAATCAAAGTTTCATAAGAGGCTCAGTGAAAATAAGAACTCTTCGCTATTGTCCTCATTTATTCAATTTATCCAATTGTTTAATACCACACATGAGCACCTCAGTTACAAAAATATAAGGAGGAATTTATATTGAATTTGTAGAACAAGTCTTCATATACTTGTAAAACAAGTGCATGGTTATGATGGTAAGTATTTCACTGAAAAATTAATTATTTCTTTACATCATTTATACAGGATGACAAAAACGGTTGGTGGCACCATATATACAAGGCAAGCTGACAGGAAGGGCTGAAATATTTGACTCCTTTTTATTCAATAAATTAACAGGAAAATTTCAAACATAGCTAACACCTGTGGGCTTTGGTAGTTTGAGCTAATGAAGAAAGCCAATTAAAATGCCACTTATACAGGTGGAAATGCTAAAATACTTAATAGAAAGTCCTTTAAAAGATGAAACTGCGTCAGATTTAAACGAGTCCATAACGTCACCACTCTTCGGCCAATCCCCTTCTTTGTTCCCTCTTTCGTAACCCTGATCGTCAAAGTCGCCTTCGTCAACACCACTACCATCTTCCTTATCTTCGTCTTCAACACCACTTCCATCTTTCTCGTCTTCCTTGTCATCATCACCTTCATCATCATCATCATCATCATCATCATCATCATTGGTGTTGTCGCTGTCTTCGTCATTCTTGTCGTCGTCATCGTCAACATCATCGTCGTCCTTCTCGTGGTCCTTGTATCCACTGTACCCATTTTCGCTGTAATTGTCATCTCCATCGCTTTCCTCATGGCGATTTTTGTCAACATTCTTACCTTCCTCGTCATCATCATCACGAGTGTCATCATCGTCCTCTTTTTCTTTTCCATCATTCTCACCATCCTTGTCATCCCCACTCTCATGACTGCCATCATCTGTATCTTTGTCGCTACTGTTATCATTTGACTTGTCTCTGAATCTACCTCCATTAACTTGGCCATCTGCATCATCTATTCCATAGTCCTTTTCTTCTTTTTCCTCTCCACCATCGACATCTCCATCGTTAACATCTTTAAGAAAATCATCATCCTTTTCGTCTGTAGGTAATCCTTGGTCACCATCGTCTCCCTCGTCTGTAAGGAAATGAGTTAAATACGGTATTGACATGTTCGGAAAAAGTTATCATTTCTATAAGATTGCCTGTCGATGTTCGATGAGTGGTCCTCGTATAAAAGTGAAGAAAAGGGGATCAAAACATGACACACGGCGATTATGGAACGTCAAAAGACAGGTTGGTAGGCTTCCTATTCTCCTCGGTTGTCAAACCCCCTAACCAAGATAATTTGATCAGCCTTCTAATTTTATAGCTGTTTTAAGGCTAGCTTCTTTAAAATTTCTAGTCTTGCTCATCAACCCACTGTTTAGGTTGCAGTACTTTGATTTTATCTTCCTTACTAACTACAAGAAGGCATACAGAAGATGGTTAGATTTATGGTTTTTTTTTTTTTTTTTTTTTTATGAAGATGATTAAATTAAGCAGTAAGAACAGATTTATCTTTTTTCTTTGGCTTCTCAGGCAGAAATAAAAATACTCTAATTCAAATTGAAGCAAAGCTTCCCAGCAAGCCGTTTACACGTCAAGAAATATTAACAAGACTGCATGACCGTTAACAAACATATCTCACCATCTCGCCTTTCCAAAGGTAAACCACAGAGTGGTTGGCCTAATTGCACCATGAAGAAAAGAAGAAGAAGAGCTTTAGAAGTCATTTTGCAATCCTTCCTCCTTGCGTTTGTCCAATTAATTAAGCGATGTTACTCGATCAACCTGCGTTGACCGTTTAGTTTACTAACGTTAGGGTCTCAAGTAGTTATATAGCACTGATACCCTTGATATTGTGATATTTTTAAGGATGCTAGTCAATATTCATTCAATACAGTCACGACCTTGACTAAGTAGTACTTAACGCCAGGACTAGAAAAAAAGGGAAACATTCTGAATTAAACAAGCGTAATTCAAACTTTTGTGTAATTTCATAGACTACAAGTCACCAAAATATAATTTTAAAGCTGCTGTTTGAATCCAATGTTGATTTATTTCCATGGGAACTAGTAATTAGCTCACAGAAACATCCTTGAACATAATACATTTGTTTTTGTTGTGATCATTTTCCTTGTAACCATGGTTTGACAACTTTTATTTTGCTGCAAGCTCTATGAAAAAAAGACTATTTCCACTTCAATCAGTATCATTTTAATCCTTTGAAGAGGAAAAAATTATCTCATAACCCGTTGTACCTAATTTGCTGAGTCTGATTAGCGCCAATGTCTTCATTTTTTGTCTTGATTTTTCCGTCGGATATTACTTGATGCGAATGCTATACTGATTGAAGAAGTTCAGATGTAAACCCCTGTTGATTAAGCCAGCGGAGAACAGCTGTTCATTTAGGTTGTGTAAGCAAACTATTAATGAGTAAAGATTATTTGCATTTCCTGTCAATCAGTACGAGGTTCCAGTCTCTGAAATAAGTTAAAAGTTTTGAAAGATTTAAATGCTGAAGGCTTTAACTCGACCATTTCTTTCGACTGGCAAAGTCAAGTGATACTGTATGGTCGTGCAAAGAACCTGTTTATTAAAATGGTGATCGATACGGGTTTCCAAGAACGAAATTAGACCGAATGGACGTGCCTTTGTGGCCTCGTTGCTAATCATGAAGGTTGCCTTACCTTATCACCTCTACGTATTATCAAACAATAGAGAAAAGACGTGTGAAAGCGTGACCGAGGGGTCTAAGGTGCTACTTTTCGAATTCCACCGCTGTCATTATTTTAGTAAGAAATATTTCAATTCTTCTCTCGCTTAGATATGACTAAAAGAAACATTTTTTCGTACTGTACAAGCAAACAAAAAGCCACGTGTATCACGTGCATTGAAAACTACAAGTGAAATGTTTTTCATAGGGATCGCGCAGCAAGTTTTCGAGTGGGGGGGCTAAAGAAGAATGCGAAAATTTTTTTGTTAAATTATTTTTTGTTTAATTTATTTTTATTCTTGCAAATAAGTGGGGGGGGGGGGGAGGGGCTAAAGCCCTGTTTCAACAAGCTCTCTATTAGCATTATATTTGGCAATGATTCTTTTGAGGGTTCATTTCTAATTGTCGTCGAATGAACACAAACTTCACCTTCTCCCGCTCTAATAAACATACTTTAGCCAAATCAATCAGAGATCGATATCATGATTCCTCGATACAGCGTCAAGTCTACCTTTTTGCAATACCTGACTAAAAGGCTTGTTCTTTCCTTAATTTGGGTTATAATCAAGAATTTCCATTCTTATTTCATCTATCCATAACATTAGAGTCTTATTTCTAAGGCATCAAATCCAATAATTCAAGCTATATGACCGTGAAATTAAATATTTTGTTGGGTAGTTAGGGTAGAATACTTTGAAAACCACGCGTGCTAACTGGAAGCAGCAAAAGTCTGTTCAGTTTATTTCATTCTCTGTGAGTGTCTCACTTTTATTACTTCAGCTGTTAGTACACGCTCTTAAATGCTTTATCGATAGTCATGTTTGGGCTTAGATGACAACTGACCTTGGCAGAGTAAACATATTTTTAGAATGCTAACTGAAACAATCTCACAACTGAAACATTCGAAATGAAAAACAAGGTATTAAACAAAACCAGTCTTCGAGAACCAAAACCTAAACAAACCCTCCCATTGAAGATTTTAAGCAAGGTCAGTGACAAACCCAAACATGAATAGCGATGACGATTATCATACGAGAATTAAGCGTTATCACAACGATCAAAGACGCACCACTCAAGAGATAAAGGTAAAAGTGAGGTACTGCAGAACATAACAAATCAAGGCTTACAAGAATCGCATAAGAATTTCAAAATACTCTAACAGGCCTAAACAATTTCCAAACAAGATATATCAAAGTTCACAAAACAACCAGCTGAACAATTATCCCATCCGGCTGTATGGTTTGTTAAGCATGTGTGCTCCGACAAAGCTTCATTTTCCCTTTTGCAAAGGAAGAGCGATGGTGAGAGTCGAAAGCGAAGTATTTGTCGGTGTGGGTAGGTTTACGATAAACACTTGTCTCTAAATTCCCCTGTGCCGCTCTGCACACATTTAAATAAAGAAAAGGCAGGTGTCTATCCTTTTCACGCTCAAGGGTAAATTGGATAGACGACCCGAATAAAGACCGAATACCGCGAATAGTCGCGAATAGTGACGAATAGTGCCGCAAAGTGACGAATAATGCCGCAAAGTGACGAATAGTAAAAATTAATTAATTAATAATGAAATAAAAATAGAACTAGCCGTTTCTAGCAGAGAGTTAGTGGTTTGAGCCTTGAAAAACGAAAGCCCCATGAGGCAACCGGCGCATGACGCTTTCTAGCTGACGAATTAGCGTAGATCGTAAAACTTGGATGATGCAGTGTCAACATATTTGAAAAACGTTCAAGGCGTGATTGCCACGAAGACGTCGATAAACTTCTCCAGTCAAAAACACTAACATACATTTCGGGCACAGGCATCCCAAACTCTCGATCTCTGATATTAAGTTACAATAAACGACTCAATTTTAAAACACAAACAACGAACATTTCTTTAGTGGGATAACTAAAATTAGGTTAACTCCGCAAAACACGACTCCGATTTCCTTCAAACTAAGATTAAACTAATTACTACAGAAGAGAGCCATGCAAAGCACTAGGTATATGTTTACCAGAGCTCATTCTCAGCAGGTTAAGCACGAGTGTGGAGTGTCTTGTTTTGCACAATAAACGGCCTTGACAGGTCACTAGAAGACCGGGGTTGGTAACGCGAAATATCAAATAGGGGAACTTGACTAAGTCACTTACTATTCGCGACTATTCGCAGTAATCGGTCGTTATTCGGGTTTTATCGCTAGCCTAGACGACTCCACTGAATTCAAATGCGATAGGAGGAGTTCCGCTTTATTTCCGGATACCGCTGAAATGACATCTTTGACATATTGTTCCCAGAACAAGGGTTTAAAGGCCCATTTCCAACCTTGATAAAACGCGGTCGTTTGTTTTTGTTTTGAACGACCGCTTTTGTTTAAATAGCACCACTGATTGGTCAGTTATTTTTACCTTGTCACGTTGTCTCAAAACACCTTCTACGTTTTCTCCCATGAATTTGAAGAGCTTGTTAAAATAATTCTGTTTAAAACGGTTCTACGTTTTAACCCGGCATGAAAGCAGATGAATCCATTGATTTTGTAGATTCCGCGGTAGTAAACGCTTATCGATCGGTTGTTGCTAAAGAGGAATACGAAAATCCTTGCGAGTATTTCGAAGAAGGTGAAAATGTTGATCCACCACGTTTTCATCCATTCATCAAATTTGCCATCCTTGTTAAATAGGACCAAGGGCTAGTCGAAGTTTCCTGCCCGTGGAGAGGAGCTTGCGCTCGAAAGAGTGGTCGAGGTTGTTGTCCATGCAAAGCAGCAAATAAAAATTGTAACGCAAACTGAGTGTCGCTGACGTTCCTGCAATGAAGTGACTAAACTTAAAATAATTAAACGTCCGGTAGTCCGATATTTTTCCATATTTCTCTTCGAAATCCAAAAAATATTTACACGAAAAGTTTCTACCTTTATTTACAATCCTCAAGTGGCTAAAGCCCTTTGTTCCACGTCTTCCATTACCATATGGGCAATGACAGCAAAGACGGGAAAGTCCATAGCTGGACCAAAAACCTGTTGATAGTAGGTGCTGTTGTATGCAAATTGTGTGGTTTTAAGGCAAAGGACAGCAGATAAATTATATCCTCCACAGATAAAGAAGTTCTTTGTCCTAGGGACGCGTCTCCTTTGAGTCTCTCCTCCGCGACTTGAACTATACCAAAACATTTTTCCTTAACTTCCAGAAACCAGTTACATCTAGTAACACTCCTGATGAGAAGGAACCAGCGACTGGTTTTGCTGTTATTCCTTACATTCAGGGTGTTACGGAACCCATCAAGATGATTTTGGATAGCCACAACGTTAAAGTTGCTCAAAAACCTTTCCAGACTTTAAGACATATTTTTACCAAACCTTAGGATCCTGTCTCGAAAGAACAACGAACAGACGCTATTTATTCTATTCCGTGCCATGACTGTGATCACGAGTACATCGGACAGACCAAAGGTCAGTTTCGTATACGTTTGCAAGAGCATCAAAAAGCCGTCTCCTTTTGCAAAAAAGAAAATTCAGCTTTGTCGGAGCACACACGCCTTACTAACCATACAATTGGGTGGGATAATTCTGAAATTATCACTACTAATCGACGTTACCAGCACCTTTGTTTGGAAGCCTGGCATATCAACTCCGCCTACGCTCCATCAAATCGTGATAATAACGGCTTACTACCTGACGCCTATTTTTACACCTCGTCAGAAGAAAGGGCAGCTAATTAGCGAGCAAATGAAACAACCACTTATTCCAACGTTTAGACCACCCCTTATGATGCCACCAGACAGGAGTGTCGAAACGTTGGGTCTATGAATTGTAACTTCTCAGTTACATTTATTAAATCTGTAAACTAGAGTAGCATCAAACCATGTCTGAATATCCAAGCACTTAGTCAGAACATTTCTAATTTAAGTAGTTCATAACGATTTTAATTTATTATTCATTTCAAAATGTCTTTATTCCTTCGAGAAAAAAAGACAACAACAACAAAACCTGCTATCAGCCCCCATCTTAAATGAAATTTTTACTGAGAGACACCACTTTAGGTGTTTATTGTATCGTGAGGAAATATTGTTAATACCAGCTGAGAAGTTTATAACCCCAATTAAATTTTTTCGGTTCACAATCATGCAAAAATATATATCACTTTGGAAATTTCCGACGTGGGTGGTAACGTTTTTCTTTCGCAATCGAGTAGGTTATGCATTTAGCTTAAAAGGCCTTCAACAATTCTTCAACGAAGGGTCAAAGAGGCAATCCATATAAGACTTCACCCCAACAACATCAATAGGGATAATGTAATCGAAATACCCAAAGCCTGGACACCCACGATCAAAGAATTCAACAGCCGATCAATGCGGACCTATGAGGGAGCACCATCTAACTTCCCGAATAATGAGGATTGAAATGCACCAACGGCAGCGAAACAACGTGCTACAAATAGCGACACGTAAACAATTGACCTCGTCGCCTGATGAAGAAGTCGCGATCAACATCCAAAGTGACTCCATCGTGAGACAAACGAATAAAGTTATTTTATTACAAGTCTTACATTGGAGAACAATGACCTTAAATTGGTACTTCTGCAGAAATTGACGAAGTGGGTTATAGATGGAAGAAAGTAGAAAAAATTCACTGATAGCAGATGTTGGGTCCACTCCAAAGAAAACAGGGGGATTTCCAAGAGCATGTCTACACTTATAGCTACAAGGAAAAAAGTAAACTACGGAAAAAAATCGATGATCTCACAGGACTTGATACCATTTCGCACGCTCTTCTAAATCGATATGGTACTCATTAATGTTGTAATATTGAAAGGAAATTATTTGAATGTATAACATACATGTGAAAAGAGATCAGCACTAGCAGATAACTGACAGCAAATTTCCTCCTCTCTTAATCCATAATGTTTCTTGGAAACAGTATTATAATGTCAGACAGAGCTAGCGTTTCAAGAAATTCTAAAGCTTGTTAACTCTTGTTCTATTTTTTTCCTAATTAGCTATTTTATGTAATTTTATTGTGTTAGTCTCACTTTCCACTCAGTTCCTGAAAGTCTTGTTGCTATCTCTGGAAGTACATATTAGCGATGGTAAAGACTGTTCAATTTTGTTGTTGTCGTTGCTGGTTGTCTCTGAAAGTGCATATTAGCGATGGTAAAGACTGTTTTTGTTGTTGTCGTTGCTGTTGTTTCACTTTTTGAACAAGAAGTTACCACGAATTTCAAAATCACTTCGTAGAGAATTAGTTAGATTATAACTAAGTATTCAATTTTGTGCCACCTCAGATCACGGAAAAAATGGCGAAGAGAGGAAGGTAAATCAGTAATTTAATTAGAATCTTTATCCTGTCACTTTAGTCATTGGAAGAACAATTCTAATGCAAAAAAATGTGTTCAAGAGCAGTGTCACCTGAAGTCTCTGGGATCAAAGACGTTCCTGACGTGGGCTGATGTTCAACGAAATTATTTTATGCTACTATTTACCACATAAGCTCTGGTAATAACATAATATACCCTCGCCTTGATTTCGAAACAACACAAAATGCTTGAATTTTACTTGAAGTTAAAAAAAAAATTCTTAAGAGCCAATACCATGCTTCTTTGTTTCCATTTTTGTCATTCAATTCGTTTTAACAACATTATGAAGGTTACCATGGCATTGAATAAGGTCATGGTTTTTTACGATAACTTGGAATGTAAAGGTTAAAAAAATATGATATCAATACTGTTTGAGCGTATCTAAAAATATTTCAGACCGCAAACTGGGAAACTTACTGAACATGTTCGCACACTCAGTGGTTCTCTTAATTTTTCGTTGTCATTAGCTTGCATAAATACTGAAAGTAAATTTTAATTTTGATACAATTTAATTAAGTTTTCATAATGAAAGCGATCTTTTTTTAGACGGACACTTGTATATTGTCCAAGTGGTGTAATTAGAATGGAAGGAACATTATATTAGCATTCTGATGTTTCACAAGAAAATTTTCTCATTTGCAAAGTGGACATCACTATTAAAACAAAAGCCGTTTATTACCTATGGCGATTGTTTCTCTGGAAGCAATCTACTTCTTTAGAGTAAGAACTTCTGGAGTATTTTTTTTGAACTGAATTGTTAGTAAAGCTGTTCTCCATTTGAAAGCGAATATGTCATTAAGCCACAGATCCAGTAAAATTGTTGGACGAGAATCCAATCGTTTCCTTAACAGCTCTCTTCGAAAAAATGTTGTTTGCTGAGAAAACAGGAAAGCTTTTTTTCATCAAGTGTGTAGTTGAAGAGGCCGTTTGATTGGTTCTCAACTACATATTTACTTAGCAGTAGCATATCAATCTTGTATCCAAAAATCATGATTAAGACTGTTTTACATGTTCATGCACATATACATTTTGTTTCAAAGTGCTTCGACGCTTTATAGCCGTTCTTTCAATTGAACAACATGTCAATGTTCTAGTGCTATTGCAAACGCATCTCAACTTTCTCTATAAAGCGAAGAGGGTGATCGTTCCTTCACATATTGATGTTAAGGTACCTTTGGAAATATAACACAGGTTGCCTTGGCACCTACTATAATAATGGTTGATTTAAAAGTTCAAAATACGATTTTAAGGCATAGTCCTTCTATTTCAATATACTTCGAACCATGTAAAGAAAACTTACATATTTCGCACGCACAATCAGCAGAAGCCTCTTCATTTTTGTTGTCGTCAGCTCGCGAAAACTCTGAATTTCTGATCTGATTTTTAATAAAATCATTTTCAAATCCTATATAACATCGTTTTTAAACTGAAAGTTGTATACTTGCCCAGTTACTCTAGTTAGGATGAGGAGACATGATATTGACATTCTAGTATTTCACAAGAAAACTATATTATAATTTGCAATGTAAAGATCACTTTCCAAACATTAATTTTGATAACTATAGTGAATGAAACTCTTTTGGACGAAAGAACGTTTTTCATTGAATAATGAATTTGATAGGCGAGCAAATGTATTTTTCCAAACTACAAAAACGTAGCAAATTTACTAACACAAAAATATGCGATCTTCCATGATCCTTCACTAGACTATCAACCGTTAAGAAAGTTCAACAGTTTCGTGAATTCTATGGTGAAATAACTTAATCTTTTGCCAAAACTAAAGCCAAGATATCACTATCAAGTTCATTCTTCTCTATGCTAAAGATCCAAGGTCATGGAGACCATTTCAGTTATACCCTGCAACCTAACTGCGTGAAGCTACTTTTCTGAAGCGGATATGTTAAGAATGGATACGAAGATAAATGGAGCTGAATCCTGTTAGGAAAGAGGAATAAATTTCAAAAATAATTGGTTATTGATGGCGTAGGGTAGCTTTACAAATTTAGGATTAAAACTAACTCATTAATTGTTGTCATGAGAAATGGATAGAGCAAGTGATAATGATACGACTCTTGTGGTTCACTTGTGGCACCACATGCCACGTAAAGTTTTAAGCCAATTAAATTCGAAGATCAAACCCTGCCCCACTACCCCCTTCCGACCATATCACCTTTTTTAAGACAGTGGGCTGAAATACAATTTGCACGATAAAAAATGTGCATTTGTTGCCTGACGCTTCCGTCTCCTCAAATAAGTTATATTACTGAAGGTATTCAAGATCACGTTTGATGTTAAGTTACTCGCCTCCAAAATAATAAAGCACGCTGAATACTGGCGTTTTGCAGCCGTTATAGAGGGATACTACCAGTAAAAACCTCTCTCCGACATATATGCTCCCGAATCAAACGTTTGGCTTAAAAAGTCGGTTAGAACGATTAGTGCTGGTTATGAACCTGTTTCGTGTAGTCCTTGAGTATAGTAATTACCTTTTGGCCTTGCTCAAAGCGGAACTGCAGTAAGCTAATCCATCGAGAGGTTATTGATAGCTTTACATTGTACAGGTATCATGCCGTATCATGAAAGGTGCACCCATCAAGAAATTGGTATCATTTCTGCCGGTCTATGGAAGAACAGACCGCAACGTGTGTCGGTGGGGACTGGATTTTTTATGGTTGCTTGCTTGTGGACTGTCAACTGCCACGCAGCTAATACGTTAGCTATTCTCAAGAATGAATTTAACACTCTCTCCTAATGCGACCTGCATGTCAACAACGCAGAATATGGAGAGAGGTTTTTGTGAGGCATGATTATTATACCACCTCTACCGAGAACATCATCAGAAGATGTCGTTTGTGGTAACTAGCGACTGGAGAGAACTGATCAGTACTAGATTTCTCTCTGGCACAATTTTGCTAACGTCATCTTTTTCTATTTGAAAAGAATGATTCCTCTAAATCCATGACACTTCCGCTAATTATTTGTCGCACACTGTATCCCTTTAACACTTCTTTGAGTCCCAATTCGATTCCTACCTGCGAAAAAAGACAAATTTATTTCGAGAGGGAAGAAAACTTATGCAGTTTTTGGCTCTAAAAAGAAACCAAAAAATTACTAAATAAGGATATCTATCAACGTTTTGTGCAAGCTGATTGAAAACAGGCAGACAGTTTTTCCGAGCATTGTTTTTGACAGTTGTTCTACCGCCGTTAATTAATATACTCGTGATCTAAATTCAAAGGGACAGAACAGGTGCTCGCGAGTTAAAATTTAAAAAGGTACCGCTATTTTGTACTTCATAAAGAAATTTTGGTCGCGATACATTAGCTGTCGATGCGCTAGCGTAGACGCGTAAAAAATTTCAGAATATAAAAATTTCGTTTCACTAATTCTTTGAAAATTTTTAAATTTGTTGGCAATTGTTATCACGACTTAAATCCATTCTCAGTTCAATTAAAACAAATTTAACGAAATATTCCGTCAGTTTCCTTTTTTTCATCACAAGTGACACACCTGTGGCGTAAAATTTTGCTATTGATAACTATTGTCAGAGAATGGAGTGGTCTGTCAGTAGCTGTGTGTCTAAAAAATACCAACAACTGGAAACGGGCCATTTTTAATTTTACAGTAATTTTAAGGAGACAGCATATTGTATGTTTAGTGTCTGCACTGTACAAAAGGTTCGAACATGTTATGCAAATTTGGTATCACAAAGATAATTTCCTTTTAATTGTACCGTGCTAAGTGCATGCTGAGAAAGATTTTCCTTGATGAACAAAAAGAACTGGACATCGAAAGGTAATATCAACTAGATTAATGATGCTGATAGTCTTTTAAAGACATGTCTGCTTTACATTGACTCACAGTGCTACTTCTAAGGCAGGAACTCCATTTGCCCCATAGTCAGTTCATAAAGACTTCCTATTAATTTTTCAATTTTGTTCCTCGTGTTTTATTTGTGGTTTTTGCTTCCTCTTCTTTTCTTTCCTCCTTCTTTTTTTCTTGTTTTATTGTGCAACCTTGATCGAGAGTGATCTAATTTTTTCAAATCAAGTTGAGAATGAAAGCCTACGTCTGCTAACAAAGATGAGATGATGCACTTTCCTCAATTTAGCCAGACAGATACTGCATAAATAAATTTTATGCCAAAATCTGATCCATCAATCCATCGCTCAGTTTTACACATGATTTGCCGGATTGACTAATCCAGAAAAACTTGAGCTTCAATCCACACATTTCATAAAACTGAAACACTTTTAGGTCATACATTTCCCAATTTTCAATTTCCAAGGGCCACTACAAGCAGCAGGCAAATATCTTTTCAACCCATAAATCCGTGACCTCTGCGATGCCAGTTGCAGCGCTCTACCAACTGAGCTAACGAGCCAACTGGGAGCTGGTTATAATGTTGGATCCAAATAAATCTTCCAAGTGGTGAACAATGACTGGAAATATGACTGGTTCAAATCCCGTACGGACCTGAATTTTTTTCAGGTCTCATTTCAACTACTAGTTCAGTAGTGTTCATAGCTACGAGGATCGCTCATATCTCACTTCTTCACCGCAGTGCACATATATGATTTTCATATGTTTCCAGTCATTATTCACCAAGGTTTATTTGGATCCAACATTACGTCCAGCTCACAGTTGGCTTGTTAGCTCCGTTGGTAGAGCCCTGCACCGGTATCGCAGAGGTCATGGGTTCAAATCCCGTACAGGCCTGAATTTTTTTCATTTCAATTACTAGTTCCGTGTTCATAGCTGCGAGGATCGCTTATATCTCACACGAGTCCTTGTTAATTATCAACATGATAATTGAAACAGAACGTTACGCCAACACGCTAACCCGAATATTTCGTTTTCCTCGGAAGGGAAATTTTTTTTAATCATCTTTCTCTCGTGTAACAGGGTACTCATAAATATTTGGGATACGGCAGGTTTTCTGTTTTGACAAATATTCATCAACACTACCTCTAGCGTCATCATACAACCTCTAGTTCTTTTCAATGCAATAAAAACTGTGCTATATCAGAAGCCACACGAAGTCTTTGACTGTCTATTGTCATTAAATGTTTTGCTGTAAGCTGGTCTTCTTCTTCGTACTCGTTACATTTGCCAATCAGTGTGCAGGTATGTCAACATTAATGTGCTATTCCAATCACATTTAGTGACTCATGGCCAGTTCTGACTAATAGGAAGCACAAAAATATTCTGATGCTTAAGTCAAGGTCTAATTGAATAACCTTATTAGACAGAGCAGGGAGAGCGGTGAATTTTTGACGCATCTTCGGCACACGCAAAGCTGTGATTTCTATTGCAAGAAAGAATATTTATAAAAGCTAGATCTGTTATCCATTGAGGTCAGACAAATTTGAAAGGTATTGACATTTCCTAACAAAAAGTTTAGCTGGTCAGTCATAATGCTGATCAGCTCGTCTGCACATTATCCTATCAAATGACGAGTTTACCATTAATTGTAAGAGGCTGTATTTTTATTAATACTTGATTTGTTTCTTCTTTTTCTTAGACATCTGGGATCAAATCAGAGCCATTAAATATAAGGATAGGTAAGTAAATATCTTAAGGTTTATTATGAGCAGATAACTTTAATTTCATTATGGAGC
Source organism: Pocillopora damicornis (assembly GCF_964200805.1). Classification (NCBI taxonomy): domain Eukaryota; kingdom Metazoa; phylum Cnidaria; class Anthozoa; order Scleractinia; family Pocilloporidae; genus Pocillopora; species Pocillopora damicornis. The sequence continues at coordinate 10,261,125 of NC_142677.1, read as the reverse complement.
ACATGCCTGTATATCAGCCAGAAATACCCCAATGGATAATTGGGAAAAGTCAATAATACTTGATTTGTATCTTACTTCCATATGGACGTCTGGGCTCAAATCAGGGCGAAGACGTAACTTAAAATTGATATGAACATAGTTATTCACTAACTAAACCCCTTACGACGGCTGAGAAATTAATATTAAGCCGAGAAGTGAAGCGTCAAAGGCAAATGCGAAGTTTCGAGGCAAATTTTGTGGTCTTTTTCAAAAGATTTTGACGTTTATTACAAGGTGAAAATCCACCGCTTGTGGAAAGCACGGGAAAAGCGTTTGAAAAGTGCTCGAAAACCAGGAAAACTTGCGCTCACAAATGTCCCTGGTAATCTTGACGGCAATTCACGCCTTGAATAAACCCGCATTCTAAACTCTATTAAGCAGGGCATATTTAGGGTTTCATGGGATGAATGAAGGAGAAGTGTGAATTTTTACGCTTGTAGCTCTTTAAGCAATCCGTACAAACGCTCAGGGCAAGGTTCATGAGACCCTGCCCGTCTGGTAAACGTTAATGAAATCACTGACGCAAATAGAGATTGGGACGACAACTTTAGGGCTATGGGCGAAAAATCGTTAGGAAAAAAAATGAAACAAACAAAATAAAAAGAAAAGTCATAGTAATTAATGAATGGTGGAAAATTGAATTAACTAGCCATTGACTTTTTTATTAAGAATCAGAGAACTAAGTCGAAACTATACGACCGATCTCAAAATTAAAATCACGTGAAATTGAAGCTATTAATCCTAACCTTACCTCTACTGGTTCATTTTTCATCTAAGTATAGAAGTCACTTGTCGGACATTTTCACTCCCGCTGCTTTTTACTGACACAGAAACTTAAATTATCAGTGGACTAACTAAAGGTCCACAAAGAACGTATACTCTTTCATGCACACCTTCCACATTTCTGAGAGCAGAACTTTTAAAATAGACCCTGAAATGCTGTGCAACTGAGATAACCGAGATTCATTGAAACTGTTAGAAAACTTAAAATACAATAATCGAGACTGAACATTTTGAAATGAGAAATAAGTCAACTGAATATAATTCAACGTCCTCTGCAGGCAATGTACGCTTTCAAACCATGTAGTTTTTGACGTCACCTCGCTAGCCATTGAATTTAACTGACAAAACTGGAGGGGCATATTCTTGTGTTCCATTTCTTGAGGGCACATTAGATAACTGTTATACCGGTACTCAAAAAAGTATAGGCGTCACTATGGGACCGATCTTAAATAAAAGCATGTAAAATTGAAGCTTCCGAATCTTTACGTCATTTCGTATGTTTCTTTCCTCCAAGTTCAAAAACCTTTTTATGAAAATTCTCCTTCTCGCTACTTCTTATTGAAACTGAATTTCAAATATAAATTCATTTGAAGGGCGGTGGCGTCCGTGGGGGCCGTGGGAGAGCTGTACCGTGACTTGTGGCATTGGATTCCAAACCCGTTATCGGGGTTGTGGCGAGACTCCTCCAAGCAATTGCCAAGAGCCATTTTCCGAGATCAGATTGTGCAATGCAAAAGTTTGTCCAAATAAGATAACTTGTTTTTCCCAGCGCAATTACAATGCTACTGCATTTTGGCGTTCCTTATTTATAATAAGTCATTGATGAAAACATTATATATCGATATTAACCTTTTGTGCAGCCGGAGAGTCCTTAGCTAGACTTGTTTACCACCTTCGAGAGACTCGAGGAATGTCATGTAATATTGTATTTACAAGTATAGACTTTGTACATATGTCTCGTATTTTGCATCATATTTAAAAGTTGATGGTGGTTGGAGCAAATGGAACTCCTGGAGTCTGTGTTCTAAAACGGTCAATGGTATACAAACAAGGACTAGAGAGTGTTCCAATCCAGAACCAGCGTTTGGTGGAAAATATTGCAATGGGACCAGAGCAGTTGTTAGGGAATGTAGCAACACGTCCAGTTGTCATGAAGGTACTTGTAAAATGACGAAAATTTCTACTTGTAGCAGTGATCGAATTGTACAGAATGCCCGTAAGGAATTCTTGGATGAGAACTCTTTACTTGATGATTAATAAAACATTTGATATCTTTCATCAGCATTTACTCTGCGATTTAAGACAGAGAGGATTCCATCTCTCGGGGTGATGGAAATCTACAGAAACAATACCTGGCAAAGGCTTTGTACCAATGGCTGGGATAAAGTTGAAGAAAATCTAACGTGTATGGCAATGGGCTACCACCAAAATGCTTTTTTATGAAAACTGTTCATTTCATGAAACAAAAAACAAGGATACCACAAACACATACATGCATTACAATTGCACCAAGTTGACCAATTGTGAGGAAAAGCTGGAAAGCAAATGCAGTTCTGCCAAGGTATCTATTATGAAGGGTAATTTAGTATTATCAACTGAGTTGATAACGTAAACTGACTACCGTGAAGAGTTTCAAAGATGACGTTTCGAGTGTTAGCCCTTCGTCATATAGTCATTCGCTACCGTTTGTGTTCATTGGAAGAAAAAAATCCAGCAGAGTCCTCTTCACGCTTCTTCCTCTCTAAAAAATAATTTACATATAGGTCCCCTTTAGGAGATTGTGTTTCTTTTTAAAAGAACCGACATCACGTGCAATTTAAGAAGCAATCCCTGTCCTGTCCAAAGCGATCAGTGGCTCTTGTATTACAGTATGGCCGTGAGATCTTTAGCCGATCTTTAGAGATCCTCAGCTTTCCGTTGGTAACGAGATACAGTAGGGAAATAATTAGATGCGAAGTCTTCAACATGATTGGGAGAAGTTCGTGCGGAAACCTTAAGTCAAATTGTCGACATGCCTTCCTTTTGGGGCAAATGTCTATTATAAATGCACCCAGAGCAAAATTTTCTTGAGATCATGTAGCGCCTTTTTTTATTATTATTTATTGTTTTATTATTATTTATTGTTCATTTTTACCATTATATTTAACATAGATTTATCATAGATTATTATTGTCCTTTTAAAAGTTGTAAAAATTACTTAATTCAGCCTTCGGGCCGCGATGTGATTTAAATAAACCATCTATACCTATACCATATACCATCTAATAAGCGAAATCTTCATTTATAAAGTTCCAGTTCGCCTAAATGGAGCAAATGAGGACTACGGTGGAAGAGTAGAAGTATTTTTCATGGGGGAATGGGGAAAGATCTGCCGCAATGCATGGGACTTCAATGATTTTAAAGTGATTTGCCGTCAACTCGGTTTCGAAGATGCTCTGGCTGAGTTCATTGGCTCAGATGTGAAGGAAGATGAAATTCCGCTTGTAATGTTTGATGTAGCCTGCTCAGGAAGTGAACCTCAACTGGCATCATGTCCTCGTACTGATGAAAATCTCAATAGAGATGTTAATGTGTCTGCTGAACTGTGTCGAAAAGATGACAAAGCAGCTCAAGCGTTGTGCCAACCCAGTAAGACTTTTCTTTCAGATCAAATCCGTTTAATCAAACTAATCATCAGATGAATTCAAATGTGGCGCGTCCACTTTGTTCAAAATAGACTTATGAGAGAATTAGTGTGATAAAACTATAGCTAGGTGGGGAACGTTTACCATGAACGACCTACCTCCCTACATAGTGCCATTCAACACCCTACCATAAAAAATAGACGAGGGACTTTGAAACGATATTACTTGGAAAATTTCTCAAATTTTGAACGTTTTTTGTTTACATTTTGTGGTACAAATTTCTTCTTTTTGATAACCAGTTTTTTTTTTATTTTTGTTCTTTTTTTTGGTCTTAACAGAGAACAAACAAGTCTTGGAGAAAAAGCAACTGTTTTTGGATATTGGTAGAAATGAAAATGCTTCGCTGCTGCAAAATAAGACCAATTATGTTAGACGGTTCATTCATGGTAAATATCAAGACGCGAATTCCACGTCTGGAAAGAGGATCAGGACTTCTGACAATGGTGAGCTCTTCATAGACAGAGTGCAGGAGTCTGACGGAGGACGTATGAATGCAGAAGACTGGAATATGTTCATTATTTCATAATATACGTAAACGGTGAGCTGAACTGTTAATATCACTGTTGACTACATGTGAACCTGTTAGGTTAGTGATGGATGGTGATACTTGCTAAGATTAGTTTCTAAATATCTTTTGAGAAAGATAACATTTACTTTTATATTTATTTTTCACTTCTATGTTACATTATTCCTGCACCGCATAGGTGAAAAATTCTTATCTTTTTGGAACCGAGGCAATTGTAAACGAAGTTCCCGACCTCTCGTCGAGTAAAGCTACGTTATCTCTTTTCTTTCAACAGCGAGATTTACTGATAAGACCAAGTCTCGACAAAGTGTGATTGCCGGCACTCTTGGAATTATTCACTGTAGTTCCGAAGGTACTCCAAGCCCGCAGATAAGGTGGAGTAAACAAGGAGGAATGGAAGTGGACCTGGGAAGATTCATTCAACTTTCCAATGGCAGTCTACGCATTAATCCTGTCCATGAAGGAGACAACGGAACATACATCTGCGTCATGCAACAAAATAAGGGAGCTGATAGGGTTACAAGTGACCATAAAATCACAAGTGTGTTAATATTAAGTGAGTACGGAATTGCAGCGATAGAAAGCAGGCTGTAAAATTTATCCCCCATCAATTAAATCGTATTCTTTGAACCGTGAAGCTCCAGCGACATTCAATCAGAATTGAATTTTATTGAAGTTCGATTTAATGACAAAATACATCAGCTGGGTCAAAAAATGATAACGATAACTGAAAGCATTATTCTTTCATTTTCAATAGATTAGGGTAAGCGAAAGTGATGTTATCAGACCAATTTTTTTCAAGTCTAAGATTCTTTAAAACAACGAATAACTCTTAAAGTGCTCTCAAAACTGTAGGAAGAGCAGCGTTAATAACCACAGTACCTCTGAAATGATATTTTGACCTGTACTTGTAAATGAGATGTTTATAAAGTTAATTGCAATCAATTTATGGTAGGAAAATGTGTATAAGAATGTGATTAGATTAGAATAAGGCACTTTTTACCTCAATAGCAGGTCAAATACTGAATTGTTTCCTACGTTTGTTACTTGTGCTCAACCAATTGGTGGTAGACACGGGTTCTGTACCAGTTTTACTTTACAGAGATTTCTAATTGAGTTGACTTGGGAGGATTAATTCGTCACATGATAAAGATTTAAAAGTGATAAAATACATGGATGAAAATGATTGGCTGTTGTGAAAGGAAAGTCTAAGAGTTTAGTTGAGCATTCAGTTTTTGTTATTTCCTCTCTCTTCTTAGCTCTTCCGAAAATTCATGTTATTATACCAAACAATACCATCAGAGAAGGAGACAGTGTTAACTTGACTTGTATAGTTGATGCAGGTTTCCCTGAGTCCCAAATACGATGGACAAAATATGGTACCCTTAGAGGACAGAGCAACGCTATTTGTCTGACCAGGGTGACAACAAAAGACCAAGTGAGGTACACCTGTGAAGCGGTTAACTCTGGAGGGTCATCCAGTGACAGCATTTATGTCAAAGTCCAAGGTAACCGTAATAAAGAGTTTAGCAGTTGCATATCGGGTTTAGTTTTGGAATTAAGATGAGGAAGTTCCAGTAAAGGACACCTAATAATAATCCTGACCGGTCAGTCAGGCGTAATGTTTCGCTTTAATGTTTGGAATTAGGTTCCAAAGAGTATAATACAAGTTTAACAACTTGTTTAACAACTTAGTTAACAACTAGGAGCAGATGAGAGTTCATTTGGCGTGGGATTGCATTGATACTGTAGAATCTTCCAGTCGAACCATGAATATTTACATGTTTTCCTCTGCAATTGGGACTGAGCAGTGGACGTATTTTAAATCGATTGATGCTAAAATGTACGATGGTGTAAACTTACACAAAGTAAGTATACGCCGACGCGACCTCATGCAATTTCATAGCTTGTTCTGAACCAGGTAACAACAAACAATGGGTGTTAATACTCATAGCCCTGGATATTACAAATTTAGAGTGGTTTGTTGTTGCTGTCGTAACCTGGAAGCCGAGCTGCATGTAATGTTGGAGATACACACACGCTCTTATCTTCGCACGCTATCTCACATTATGTCAATATTTTCACTTGGGATCCTGACTTGAAACATACCAAGCCTAGAGAAACTTTCTCGCTTTAACTTTTTAGTACCACCTCAACTTAATCCTGAACTCAAGAACCGTTCCATTGCATTGAACTCTGCTCTTGCAACACATTGTTTTGAGAGGGGCGACCCACCAGTAAAGAACAAATGGACCAAGAATGGAGAGCGACTTGGTAACAAGAACACTATGGTTATCAGCTATGTAACTTTCGAGGATGCAGGCATTTATGAATGTACTGCCAAAAACCATGCTGGGATAGCTAAGGCTACTTTCTCGATTGGTGTACATGTAACAGGTAAATCAAAACTATCATTTCGTGTCAGTGTTGCCAAACACGTTGGCAATAGTTATCTATCATGTAGAAATGAAAGGAAGAGACTCCAGTAAGAGTAAAAACACTTAGCACGCTTATTAGCACGTTCTTTTATGTTGGATTCAGCAAAAAAACTAAAAGCTGAAAAGGTGAAAAGTATACGTGGAGCAGAAACGATCATAATAGCACTTCAAAATGTACCAACGTGTAATGAGAACAGTTAAGAACAATAAAAAATGAAACTTCGATATTCCATCGATTACAAGTACATTTAACTGCAGAGTTGGTTTAGCACTGGTCACTGCTGGTTAGCCCATTGGGCTCAAGATTGGGTGGTCAGGGTTCGAGCGTAGCCTTGGTCATTGTGTTGTGTTCCGGTGGAAGACACCATACTCACACAGTTTCTCTTCCCAATGACGAATGCATTCGCTCTTACGAAGGGCAAACGCTTGAAACTCCATACGGGGGCCAGTTTACGTAATCAACTCAGTTGATAAAACTAAATTACCTTGTTATACTCTCTCACCGATGCAGCACCACAGTTGCTTTAGAAACTTATCCCCCATTCAAAACAAGCCCAGAAGGTGCCCAATCTCCAAACCAAAGAAAAGTTGAATGAAAACTGACGATTAGCGGCATCCATTCTATTCTTAAAGAGGCTTTAAATGTTCATCAATATTCTCGTATAATAAGTTATTACAAACCTAAACAGTATTCGAATGTTGAGTACATATACGTAGTTAACGATTCTCAAGTAGTCGGGAATCCAATTCCTACTCTTGGCCACCTCGCAAAAAATGGAGAAATGAAGAAGTGGTTTGTCGCAAACCAGAGAAAATTATCGACCGCGAGTTTGTGAACAACTTTTCGAATCATGTGCCCCCCCCCCCCCCCCGGGCAAAAAGAAGTTAATTGCCTCTCACTGCGTGTACAAGGTATTATCAAGAAACTATTGAGCAAAAAAAACGAACGTAAGAGTAACTCACAAACAGGTTGAATTGCTGTCAACGTCTACGTGCCATTTGGCCCATGAACCAATTCACCGCCGTGATCGAAAAAACAATTTCACTCAACACTCACTCATTTATGAATTAGATTGCTGTAAACACTCTAAAAATCCCCTCAGGGGTAGGGGTGCAAGGCTTCCTCAAGGTTATCATAGGAGAGGAGGTGGGGATCATTATAAGCCGAGATATTATAATCTCTCGTTATAAACACATTTATAGAAAGAACGCGGGTATCTATTTTTTTCCTAACAGTAGCTGACCTTAATGAATAAAGTAAAGGATGCAAAGTAAAGATTCTATACAATTGATGTTATAGTATTGCTATTTTGTCCTGTATTTTCATTTCCAGCAGGATTGTCATGATTATGTTGACAAGGTAAGGAGGGATGGTGGCATATATGAGAGTTCACCCTGCAGAGCCCAAACTTTTATGAGCTTACGACATAATCCGAAGTTGAAAGTCCTTTCTCCCAGAATATAATGATTTGCGACATTAGTGCAATGTTTCACGCAATTTCTTTGTCAGAAATATCTGAGATAAATCCCGCTACTCAAAGTACCATTTTATCGTTTAACAATGTTTCTAACCTTTTTCTTACTGCTCCGGCCGTTGGGAAAGTCATTATAAACTTTTCGTCAATTTGAATCCGTGATTTTCTGTTATTTTAACACGAAATTGCTCAACCAACTACGCCTACCTGTTGAAGATTTTCACCTGTTTGTCCAGCTGGTGTTCTTCTTCAGTCGTGTGACTAACAAGCTGACACAGAACAAGTGGCGAGTGACTTTAACAATGTGCAATAAAACAAAATTGAACAAACTGTAGACGTTTAGAAAAAGAATTGAAGCAATTACTGCAAAATGTCATGTTAAAAAAGAAGTCAGGCGTTCAAATTACCGGGAGAAAACAATTATGGCTTATCAAATGTTTTAGGTGAGAGGCATAAATAATGAAGATATTCACAGAAACTCGGAAAAATCTCAGTCATCCTTATTTTTAGCGTAAATGTACCTGGCCAATGGAAATACAGTAAATAGAGTTTCAGAGTCCCGGTTTGCTAAACTTTCACACAAAACTAAAAATTATCGCGGTAAAAGTTGTAATTGTCAACAGTTGGTTACCTGCATGTGTAAGCTATAGCGCTCGGTTTTGTAAACGTTTGTCATGCTACATAAATTCGCAACATGGTTCATTTTCATCCGAATTGTTGCATTTCAAATGAGAACTGGAGCTTCCAAATACGAAGAATTCAAAGTTAATTGGTGTCGCCAGCGAAAATGGCGACTGGATTGGGAACGTCTGCAGAAACCTTGTCAGAACCTTAATTATAGAAGACACGATGGACAACAATATCAAAGGTAACTCGCTATTGAATTACGTAAGGAAAAAAGCCCTGTTATTGAACATAAGATAAGAACTGATTAAGAGATCTCAAATAGGCAGAGTCAAGGCCTGACTCAAAGTTTTGACATGCTTTGATTTAGCTGAATCTTTTAATCAGGTTACCATTGCAAGAGAATATTACCAGGATTTTGTAATACACCAACTTATCCTGCTGACCCCAGAGGAAAACTGGCCCAAAGAGCAAATTTTTCGAGGTCATTCACTATCACCTTTTAACAAACCGTCTTGCTCGCAATAATAATAATAGAAGGGATTTGGCCTACATGTTGCCCGTAGGGCTCACTGACCCTTACATCCTTGATTAGAAATATTTATGGCTCAAGTATGATTTGTTTATATTTTGAACAATTAATGTGGACAGATGGTAACAGCCTATCCAACCAACTGACAATATTTTGCCTCAGGTTGAAAACGTCTCCTGAACACAGTGAAATATTTGATTTACAAATCCGGCCCGCAGGGGAATATAGTCGGTTTTTCGTCCAGTCCCGCACGCATACTGCTCAGCGGAAGACATTCGGAGGGGACTCGTGGAGAGTGTACATTGAAGGGCCCTCACACCTCGCAGGGACCGTGTTTGATCACAATAATGGAGTGTACGAGGTTTTGTTTCTTATCATGGAGCCTGGAGAGTATAAAATCAAAATGATTCTGGATTATACATTGTGTGATGGATTAATTGATCCTCCAATGGACTGGTTTAAAAATGGTAAGAAACAGCTGATCGAAACTGAAAAGAAAACACATTGTAGCTGAAGACCCTTTCTTGTGGGTAATCTCCTGGGGTACTCTGGTAAGACGGCTGATGATATTCAAGATTTCTTAGTGTTCCCATTCGCCGTGCTCGTGTTAAGTCTCATTCTTTACAAGCTTCCAACGTATTCATGCATGGTCAAAAACGAAGTACTTTTGCCTCGAAAATCGATCTAGGTCAGAGTGGACAGCCACAATAGGCATGATCAAACCCCGCCATCAGCAAACTAAAGAAATTAGTTAGTCGGTTCATTTATACATCAATGAATGGATTTGCGATTAAGAAATTTTTCTCGCCAACCAAATAGTACTCTGCAATCACGCTAACGAATTTCATGAATTGCGGTAGATGTAAGTGATAGATAAAATTTCCACTCTCTTATTTTCATCCTTTTTCATGTCATTATTTTGTTTGTGATTTATTTTAAGCTCACTGCTCGGGAAAGTTACACAATGTTTCCCTTGGCAAGAATCTCTTCTCAGAAATGACTGGATATATCAACAAACCTCTGTTGTCTGCTAAAACCAAAAAACTTACCATCCCATGGCAACGCCTCACAACCATAGGTACGTTGAAATCCCCTCTTTAGAATACCTTTCTTATAATGTTTTGAAATTCACTTTTTATTTATATTGGGCGAAAAATTTTAGCTGCAGTTCAATTTAATTAAAACGTTCTAGATACAAAAATAACTTTTATTTTAAAACGCGAATGGAAATAATAATAATTATAAATAATGTCAATAAGAACCAGCTCTATTTATTGAGAGTAACGCATACATGTAACAGTATAACCCATGATGAACTTTATATATGAAATGACGTTATTTAAACTTAAGAAAGAGCAACCTCCCTTTCACTTATATCTTTTAATTGTACATTTCCCTTAAACATGGTTGTTTGATGCTTATGTCCAGTCATCAGATTTTCGGTCACCCTTTGCAGGAAAACTTTACCATAAGTCTAGCGTGCCGTGACTGTCCATAATTTTTCATCTTTGTTCATGTTAGAGATTCAGAAAAACATGCGCCAAGCAGACAGAGAGTGTGATATTCAGTGTAACCTGGTGTGGGATGGCTTTGGTAGATGGGTGACTGGTTACAAATGGCTACCGTACATGAATTTTACAGGAGAAGGTAAGCAAGCAACATAATGCAACTGAAAATAGTTCCAAAAAAGAAAAAGACTCTAAAAACTGCTTATGAAGGGCAATATGAAAGGCGATGTAAATGTGATCCGTTTCTTTGGAGGATCATGTGATGGATGGAGGAAAAGGGCCTTCTCCGTCGAGATGAGTTCTCTAGAAAGTGCTCAAGCCTAATATTCGAAGCCTCATTAAACAATGAATTCGTCCATTTAGAATGTACGCTACGAGTGAACTTCTCTTGTGGATTACTTTAAATAATATAATTCTTGAAAACGATTGGTTCTTAAAAGCCCTTATTCGTGACTCGACTGGCTTTTTCTAGTCAAAACTGTCAGATTTCACCTTTCCAATTACAAGTAATCAGGCAGTACTTTCAGCCATTAGTCATCAGCCAATAAAATTTAATTTCCAAGCTAATGCGGGCCAATTAAAATGAAGAAGACTTTTTTTCATCAAGCAGGTTGGAAGGTCGTCGTTGAAAATAAACATATCTCCATACAATAAGAAGTGTGTGTGCTCTTACATTTGTCATTCCTGTGTTTTTCCCTTTTTGCTAACGATATAATAAATAATGGTAGGAGGACCGAGTGGAGTCCAATTTGGTCTTTAATCATACGAGTGATTAACAAAATCGGACGACCGCAAAGCGGGGGTCTGATTTGTCAATCACGAATACGATTACAGACAGAATTGGACAACGCCAAGTCCTGTTACCAATTAATCATAACCACTACAATTTCCGAAAAAAAAGAAAATACATTTAGGACAAACATCTCCAGTAGGGACAATGTCTAAAGCAAAAAAATTGGAAATTTCCTTTTTTTTTTCAGGGTAAATGGTTGTTGCTATGGTTATTTTGATTAATTCTGTGATTAGTGGATTTAGCTGAGTGGACTTAGTATGATTGGCTGCTTCAACTGTTCGATTACATGTGTTCTATTACAGCCAACCGTCCGATTACACTGTCTGATTACAGTTGTACAGAAAGATTAGTGAAATATAAAGCAGCTGATGCACCAATCACATTTGAGGAAATTGTAATGGTTATGATTAAGTGGTAGTCAAGCCACTTGTCTTTCAATTTAGAAGCAATCGTGCTCGTAATTTAAAATCAACCTCGTGCTATGCTCGGCAAATTTGAAATCCCTCCCCTGATTACTCCCTGAATTGTACCTCGCTTAGTCCTATTACCACTGCTTACGAATTTTCAACAACAACATTAAGATCTACCACTGTATCATTATAAGACAGATCAATCATAATAACCTCAACATATTGGTCTTTGTTCACAGATTTCTCATCTTTGCAAAACAAATATAAACGCCAACACGATCATGCGGTTGGTAAAGGCGTATTCTGGGTCTATGGTGATTCGCTGAGCTATTACTTCTACGAATCACTCAATTTTCCCATGTCGCAAAGCTTGTGCTTTAAAATATTTGAGAAATGCAATAACACGTATAACTGGATATACCCAAAGACACTTTACGAATTGGTAAGTTTTTGACTAATATGCTCGCGTATACAAGCATCACCAAATACAAGAATCTTTTGGCGCTGAATAAGAATTATCGTGTTTATCATCTTTCATATAGCTTTCTTAGCGCCCGGGACGGAGCGTTTTCACACACTTCATCGACAAAAATGTTTTCTGACTGTGTTGGTTGCTAACGTGTCAGTGTTCTCTGCACGACTTTTCTGCTCTTATGCTTGTCCTTTTACAGAAGCAAAACACAGTTCTGTTAATATTTCCAGTCCAGCAGTGAATTTTACCCCCCTTAATTTTTGTTTTTTCTGCACAGACAGAAACATGCGCTGAGGTCAACTTGCAAGTTCCCAGAGTTTTAGGCTTTTTCCGTCAAGTGCTCCTTAGGAAAGATATGGACAAAGACAGCGCACTGTTGTTAAATGCTGGAGCTCACTATGTCAAGGTGTTCATGTCGTCCTTCAATTTCCGATCTTCATTGTTGTTGATGACAATGATGATGATTTTATAATCATCGTTATAAATGTTATAGTTCAATTTGTTTATCTTGTGTTGACGCAAAGAAAAGCGAAAACAAATCCTGGCAATGGAACTTGATCGACATTATGGCAGGGAGGCCATATGAAATTTTTTATTCCTTTAAAATAAAAAACTGATCGGTTGACTAAAATCGCTGTGTTATTTCTTAGACGACAAGTTTCAAAAGTTATAAAGAGGTAATCACAGCACTAATAACCGAAATGAAGAGACTGTACAAGGGCAAAGCTATCTGGAAATCGACCACAGCGATCGATGCTCAATCCGCTGACATTATGGGCGCCTTCCGCAGATTTACGACAAATCACGTGTGTATTTTATGGTTCTGAAATATTATTTTCTTGTTGTTAATATGTTAATAAGCATTACTTATTTTTTACCAACAGCTAATGGAGGAAACTTCACTCAGAAGTGTGTGTAATGGTAATCGTTTCATCAAAGATCTGATTGTTAATTCTCCCTTGTAGCTGCTACACAGTTCCTTGTAATATAGTTACGAGGAGTTGGTGTTAGATCAAGATGTAAACTTCTACCTGATAAGTTTGAGTATTCTCCTTACCTGTTCGCTGGATAATGTATGGATGTCAGAGGGAGACGATACATGTTAATCACTTCTGGGATTTAGACGGTTTATGAGTCGTACGGAAGCCAAACACTTTTTAAAGTATTTTGATTATATCACTATTCTGCAAACATTTATATGCTTCCATCAAAGTTTACCTTCCTTTAGTCTGAGAGGACTGCTCACCGCTTTCAAGGCAATGCAACTGAATGAAATTTCACTTTTTTCTAGCCAATTAAGCCTGTGGAAAAAGGACTTGTGTTGAAGATAAACCTGCGGTTGTTCAAACCCTTTAACAAAAGAATTTGATGTTCATAGTTCACTTTCTGCCCTACTTTGATTAAGTACTAAAAAAAGTGATTCTCTTTCTCTGATTTGCGCACTCTAGTGTAATCAAAAAAGAAACCTGTCTCAAGGAACTGATGCATGGATAGCGTAATTAGTTTGACGACCTTTTTGTTCACTTTTCAGAGGATCCAATTGTACAATGCGTTTGCCAACTCAGCCATGTGTGCAGGTGGTATAAGTGTTCTTGATGTATATCCTATTAGCGCCTCATATTCACCAGGAACGATGGATGGGATACATTACGACAGTGAAACATTTTATCCGGTCATAGAGCAATTGGAAAAATACTTCTCGTTGTCTCAGTTAACATGACCGTGAAGAGTCTATCTAAACTTATTCATACCCTCTCTTGAAGTTTCATTTCCAATTATCAAAATATCTGAGTAATTTAGTATTATCAACTGAGTTGTTAACGTAAATTGGTCGTCGTAAAAAATTTAAAAGCTGACGTTTCGAGTGTTAACCCTTCGTCAGAACGATCAACGAAGGGCTAACGCTCGAAACGTCAGCTTTGAAACTCTTTAAAAATAAAAAAAAAGTAAAAACCAAAAGCCTTCGCCTCTTCCACTCATTTTGCTTCAATTTAAACGAAATAATACTGAACTGAAGTGGAAAAGTTGCAATTTTTTGTAAAATACGCCATTCAGTCACTTAATATTGAATTTCGCAAACGAAACGCATCAATTTGCGATGTAAACCTAATTATAGGCTTTAAAGCGAACAAATCTACGTTCAAACTTCTCTTACAACCTCTCTTGTGAGCTATGTTATTAAAGATTATTTCCATGTGTGAACTCAGAGGAAACATTGTAAGGTTAATAAGATACATGAAACAATTACTCAGTTCTCATTGGTTAAAATAAATGCAGTTTTCAGGTAATTCAATGCAGAAGAGGTCTAATTCAGTGAAAAGAAGTAACAAACCAGACTGAACAATTCCTTGAACTGTTTAGCCGGACTTTCAACTTTTTTGCGCCTTAAAGATGTAAAAATATCATTGTATATTATTGTTGTGATCGTGTGCGGTTGGTTTAAGCGAACGCACGGTTTGAATAAATTATTTTTGCATTTGACGCGCGCGCTTTGCTTCTGCATAATTATAGTAAGGTATCTCGTATTTTTACATGTATATTATTAATACGTAATCGCATGATTTTTCTCGTGCAATTTAGAATAAATAAGCACTTGCGAATTTTTTCAAAGACCACAAATTGCACTTACCCTACAGGATCGTGCAATTTGAAAAAATGTAGTCGTGCTAATTTATTCCAAATTGCACTCGAAATCGTGATTACTACACAAATCCACGGGATTCAGTAGTTTCGATTCAGCTAATGTTATGACCCTGTTATCACTACCGAGATGAAATCAATTGCTCGAATATTTTGGTAGACCGTAGCTGTGTATTGACATGCGATATACTTATTGTAAGAAAACCAATTAAAAGAATTTGCGTTTTACAAATTTGCCATAGTCGTAATTTCGTTGTTTTCTGGTCTTCACGTAACTCTGATGAGGTTCCTTCATGAGAGGACGGATATGGCTTTTACTGCAAGTATCATCTCCCGCAGCGTTATTTCCCCGGGTCTGTTGGGAATGTGTGAAAGCATGTCAAACTGTAGGGGATCAACTTATCATCGCTAGTTATTGGGGTCCTGGTTAGTGTTGTAATGCGACTCCATAACCTTTCAAACTATAGAGATCAATGTGTCATCGCTCGTGAATGGAGTCCTGGTTAATTTTATGAATGTCGTAATATGATTCTTTAATCTTAACAAAAGACTCCATTCTTTTGCATGTTGTCCTGTTGTCTTAACTGGCTTTTCTACGACATATTTGTGGGTATGCAGCCATACCGTATGGTGAATAACTAAAAGCGCTTTCCAGTAGCCTGTTGGTAAACGGCTTTCTCTCAGATCTTCACGGTCAATTGATTTCGTGGGCGTATCGAAATATCGAGCCAGACACCCTTAATGCATGCGTACTTGTCTTCAATTATTCTGTCAAAAATACCATTTACATTTCGACCATGTATAATCAGCACGACTTATTTAATATGAGAGGAACTAGCACTGTGAGAAATGTTAACTTGTAGAGGTGAGTCAGTGGAGTTACGGTTATCCTCCCACCTTTAGATTTTTAGCGCGAACATAGCTTACATACACGGATACACAGGATAGGTACGAGATGAGAGATGAATATACAAAAATGTTTCAGGAATGAGGCCTTCTGTGCCACTTGGCGCGAAGAAGTTAGGTGAAGGTGAAGTTGCCACAATGAAACTTAATAATTGAAAGAAAATGTTAACTAACATACCTTGGTTTTTCAATCATTAATTTTAAGAGAAGGCTTTGGCTTTGGCTTGTGAAAATGCTTGCAAATAGATCATAAATTTTAGAAAAAGGGAAAAGTCTCTGCTTAAACTCAAAGCCTAAATGCTGACTCCTAGGTTCAAGCTGTCAGTGTCCTAATACAAAGTTTTTTGAGCCACAGCATCCTTGTTTTATTCCTAAGTTAATTTTTGGCCTTTGCCAGTGGACTGCAAGAGTTATTGTTACAATAGCAAACAGAAACTGGCCAAAAGATGAGTCATCTTGGCAGTCCTGTTGATAAAAGATGTGACATCTTCACAACAGGAATACTGATGTGCTAAAGTAACAATGGAAACAGAATGTTATCTTGCATATGCCTAATTCTATATTCTTGATTATTTTCTTCTTCCTTTCTTTCCCAATATTTCAACTACAAGAAGGCTTAGGCTCAAATAATTTATTATACCATTTTTGCCCACATTTATGTCATTCTAGATCTCACAGTAAACACTAATGTAATAGGGAACACAGTTGTGTGGCAGATGATAATGATCAAATGAATAAGTCTACTGAATTCATTTAAAAGTACTATGTTTACACACTAGATGGACAGTACCATTGACACGGATAAGTCTCAAAACAGGTCAAAGCCTATCATTTGGTCAGATAGAAACACACCCAAACTACTGAGTCATGCACCAGGTCTATTAGTAAGAGCTATTCTTCAGGGTTCTGATATTCAAAATTACACCAGAGTTAAGATAGTGTGCACTTATTTCTAAGAACTCAGAAAACAACACACCAGAACAGATGGGTTCTCAAGGCAACCCACCCAGTTTTAACTTTGTTTATTTACTTTTAGATATGTAAACAAGTTATACTTGGTTTTACTTCCAATTGGTCAAGAAATTGGCATTAATGTCTAACAATGGAAAGCCAATATGATGATAATTAGTTATTATTACAGAAAACTATACCATAAAATTTGACACTGAGTTACTGAAAACAACTCATACTTCATAATATGGGATTAACACAAACATGCTGGTACACATTTTGCAATTTATTTTCCAATTGTATACCTGGCCATCCATCCAACATTGTGGCCTTTCTGTGCTGCTGGAACTGTTTTTGTGATAAATTTTTTTGTTTTTAATTTACTGTGGTGTGACTTTCCCTAATCCCACTGCTAACTGTGGAAGAGGGCAGACTAATACAGAGGGTTTCCACCAGCAGCCTACATGCAGTTTTCTTTTTGTTTGATATAAATAGCATAATAATAACATAATTCGTCATAAATAGCTCCTTAGATAACTGAAAGAATATTGCCAATTTCAGCAGTTCATAACATTTGGGTATTACACATAATCTGTAAAAATCATGTTCTTTGTTTCACTCTGCCTGTCTCATATAAAACCAAACTTCAGAAGTTAGGTTCTGGGACCCAGAGCCACCATCTTGGATTACATATTAACATTGTTTGATTTGAGACCACAATTGGAGTGAATGTGAGCTAGAGCATTTGTGATATCATGACAAATGATCAGCCAGTCTTTGCTTGTCAGTGAACTGTTAACTTTCTCTAATATACCATTGGATTCTTTGCAATACAATAGTTTACTGACTGTTGCGGATGTATTTTCTTCCGCTTTGAACTCCATCACTAGAGATATAGGCTCTCTTTCAAGCTGGATTCCTATTATTGCAGGAATGTTTTTGTGTGTGAGAGTCTACATGATTTGTGCCTCCTTTACCATCTCTTTAGTGCTTTGCATCAGACATTGTTTTTCTACCACAAGAACGTTTAATCTTTTGAAAGATTTTAAAATGCACCGGCCATATGAACCCTGTCCTAGTATTAATTCCTTTTCACTGATTGGTTGAAGCTCAGATGGATCAATTAAATTAACAGTGGCAAATTTGCTACTGGGTGGTCCTGATTTTGTATTCCTGTCTCTAATCTGGAATAAAGTAATAAACAGAGGAAAAGTGAAGCTGGTCAGCTTAATAAGCTTCACATGCTAGATTGTGTAATAAGTGGTAATAGGACTGAGTAGTCTTTGGTCTGTAATCATATGAGTGATAACAAAATCAGACGACTGCATAGTGGAAGTACAATTTGTCTATCACGAGTGTGATTACAGACCGAAACGAATGACACAAAGTCCTTTTACCAATTAATCATAAAAATTACAATTTCCAAATTAAAAAGAACACTTAAATATTGTCATTGCTCAAGGGAAACCAATTCTCTGTTTCAAAGAAAGCCCCAATTTAGGAATCTGTACACTGTTTCTATGGTGATTGAAACCAAGGTTGTGATTGATTGATTTAAACCACAACTTTGAATGTGATTGGTTGACTTAAACTACAACTTTGAATGTATTTGGCTTATTAAACTGTCCAACAACAACTTGGCAAGTGAATTAGTGGAAAATAGGAGTTTTTAAAACTAATCACAATCGAAGAAATTGTAATTCCTATGTTAATAGATTTATTGATAAACTTTATCTCTTTCATATAATACAAACAGAACTTTCCAAGATTCCCTGACTATAAGGTACTGACCTATCCATGATAAAAATAAAATTTCCCTGATGAAATGGATACAAAATGTCCAGTCTCCTCTTCTTCATTAAAATATTGCTGAGATCATCTGAAATATTTCTTCCAGCATGGTATGAAACTCAGTGGTGTAAAAACTTTAATTTCCCTGACTTTTCCCTGACCTTGAAATTTCTATCCCTGGCCATTTTTTGATCCGTGGTAACCTTGGTAGGGCAAGATCAACACTACATGGCAAGATGGAAGGGAAAATGCTCAAAGCTCAATGACTGACCTTTTCAGACGAAAGTTTAGCCTGTCTGCTTGGCAAACAGAAATGAATGAATTCCCGCTAAATCATTTCAGAATGAGGCAATTTCGGATTCCTTGCCTTATTTTACGAAAATGACTGTAGTTTTTTTTTCATTTCATCATAAAAAGGAGAAGAATTTTGAGGGCTACACTCTCCCCTCCCCCTATGAGTTTATGTTGAAGTCAACCCCAGGACGTTTTGTACAATGCAAGACAATGCTAGTTTGATTACGTTCAGCGTCAGTTCGGTGATATCGTTTTTTGTAACCAACTGCTCATTTTCTGATATCTATTTTATTCTATTTTGACGCTAACCGAGTACCTACCTTGGTTTTGTCCAGGGTCTTTTTATTCTGTTCGACTAATGCTTTCCATTTGCTATAATACATTCGCGCCAAGAATATGCATCTCTTTCCTTTTGTGTTCTCATTTCTCTGTTCTCCCTTTCCCTAGCTGTCCTTGACAATCGTTCACGTTTCCTCCTTTGATTTCGCATGCTGCGTTTTTTTTCGATTGTACTTTCCCGAGATCGTCGTGGCATGATTACTTTGCCAAGCACGCGCCAAGCGCGCGCTTTTTGTTGGCGATCGTCTTCGGTACTCGATTCCCTGTGGCTGAGTTTGTGCCCGCGTTTCCATACTGATATAATGTTGTAGAAAATTCTAGTGGACAGCGGCCTATCTCAACGGGATAAAACGATAAAAATTAACCGGAAAGCTTTGTTCGCAGTGAATGTACAACTACTAAGAATTAATGTGGATGAAACAGGGTACAAGGTTTATGCAAGGACTACCAGAAAAAAAAAAGCAGTTGAAATCCTCCAAGTATAAAGTTTTTTTAAATGTAAAATGCATTTTCCACGCGTTTCAATATCACCCGACCTGCCACAGACTTCTGATCAGATTTATTTATTATTCCCTCATCGGTAGTAGTATATCCTGTGCCAATTAAGTAAGTGAAAGTCATGTTTACTGACAAAGTTTGACAAGCGATGACGTGTCATTGATACCTAACATTCCCTCATGGGAAAATTGAGACATGTATAGGTCTGTTGGTGTTCTGGTTCACTTTCAGTTAAACGACATTTCTGTCACAAAGTGACGAGATTATGACGCCTTGCGGTAAGCATATTGAAGCAACCTGGAGCGCTACCAGATACTCCAGAAAAAAAGCCCATACAAAGCCTTAGAAAAGTTTTCTAAGGCTTTGTATGGGACAACGGGAGGTACTTACAGTGCACGCGTTTTCCGTCCTGTCATGTCACCGAGGTTCAAATTTATCATTACTTATTGGAGTTTGGCGACAAAATTGTGTTTGTTTCATTGTGGCTTCTACTCATCTAGTGAAACCGCATTAACTTACCCCTCCCCTCCAGCAATTGTGCACTCGGGTTTAGTTTCCACGCGGCCAACTTCGCATGAACGCGTCCGCGGAGTGTGTTAAGAATTTCGAATAGACATTCGCACATATACTTGGGTTTTTGGCTGCTGTTGTTGGCTTACCGAAGAGAGATATTTTGAAGGTAAGCTCATTTTAATTCTCTAATGTGTTTTCTATCTTTCGAGGTGGAATCCTAGGTTAATTCGATGCAAACTCTTGGAAACATGCCCCTTACCTTTCGAACAATACGAAATTCGAGTTCGTTCGGTGGAACTGCAACTGTAAAATAAATGTGGAAAGGAAAGCATTAAATTCTAGTGTAACAAATCGCATAAACGCTGTGGTGGAATCTTTAGATTAGAACATTTATCTTATACAAGGCATAACGTTGCTGGTTGGTTTAAAATGGTACATTCAGTCATGTAAACTAAATTATGTGCAGATGAAATAATCATTATTCGGTAAGATTTTGAAGTTCGATATTTCTTCTCGAAGTAATACACTTCAGTTTTGTAAAAGGAGTACGATGTCAACTTACACGGTTTAATTTATCCTTATTTTTCTCAAATTTAATCAAAATTTTGTCCCTCTTTACGTTTGAAATTCAAGTATTTTAATATTCTGCATCCAGGGGAATATTGTTGTTGATACCAAAGTAAAGACCTGTGCACCTACACTTTGGGTTATTCTCACATGATCTAAGGCTACGTTTGGTTTTTTCTTGCTTCCTGTTGTCTATTTGTTCCGATAGCTTTGTAGCAATCGTTAACTCTCACTCCTGGTTAGATGATAAATCTCCTGGTCTCCTACACGTGCAGTTACAGGGGAACAGGGTGAGTGGGGAGACTTACATCCCAAATCAGAGCCTCAATATATATTTCAGATTTCCAATGGTTGACATGTCTGATGTAGTCGTTCAGTTCAATAAATTATAATCAGTAATTGGCTCATTTCACATTAAGGCTACACTTCTCACATGTTCAAGTGGAGCTTTGTTTTATACATAGTGATATTACACACTGAAAAGGCATGAAGTAAATTTTTATACACAAGCTGGTTTTTTTTTCATGTAAGGAAAATGATACATCTACTCAGAAGCTATATTTCATATTTCTTCACATGTAAACCATACCAAGGCAATTCTTTTTAAACCTTCCCTGGAAGCATTTTGCTTTTCAAACCATTTGGAAAATTTATCAAATTCCACCCTCAGGGCTGTTTATTAGGTCAAATTACTTACAAAAGATGAGTGAGGAAAGATGTGCCACTTACCAGACTTTTGTGAAGGATTATGTGGAATAGAAAGCTTGCAGAAAAATGCACAAAAGAGAAAACAAAGAAAGATTTGAAAATTTTCAAAGAATTTTTGCATTGCAAAGAAAAATTAGACATTTATCTTGATAATTTTATTCGCTCTGTTTGACAAAAAGATAGAGAAGATTATAAACCGTCATGCCTTGTTTTGAAAATTAAGAGGTATTTTCATAATTTTTTTGCTAGCTGACGGTAGTGTTGCATTATTTCTATCAGCAAGACAATTTGTATAGTTTACATCTTTTAACAATTAATAGTCATTGAGCAATGATTGAATCTCCATAGCCATATAATATACATAATACACCAGAAAGAGTCTGTCTGTATGGTATTTATGTACTGGTCATTTTGTTTCACAAATCTCACAAAACATTTAAAAACAATAAAATAAACTTGCTCAAAACTTAAAAACAAAAATTTAATCACAATCAATGATTCTTTGGGCAAAGCCCAAGGGAGAAAGGAGTTATCTTCACCATTGCAAAGGGTCTTGCTACAGCTCTGCTAACTTATATGTGTTCCTTTAATATACCTTGACTGTTACAAGCATCATGCTTACCAAACAAATGTAAAAGAGTTTTATAATTTTGTCACTTCACGTTTCAGGAACATCTGCTTCTCAGTTATATGAGCCATGGATTTTAGTCAAAATGATGACTATATTGGTGAGTTTTGAAAAGGAATTTTGAAATAGAGGAGATGAAAAGAGAAAGCATATGAATGTTGAAATTAGATGGGGATGAAATAAAATAAAATTTTTTAATCAAGCAACCTACTCTGAACATCAGATTAATTTTAATTCTTGAAACATTCATTAAGATTGCTTTCTAAACGTGGTCACTTTTGTAGGTAACATTTCAGTTTGCATGATTTTGCTCTAGAAAGGGTAATGAAATATTATCAACTGAGTTGATAACAAAAACTGGCCACTGCAAAGATTTTCAAAACTGACATCTCGAGCATTAGCCCTTCATTAGAGCCCTAGCTCTCATCACTCTGACGATTTCTTTAGAGGCTTAACCCCTTTGCTCTAGAAAGACTTTTAGAGACTGTCATAGAACATTGGTATCAGTGATACATTATATAAGCTACTGGAAAATTGAATTAAGACTGTATTGAGATACTTGAAAAAGCAGTAGTTTTATTTGTCTTTTAGTTTGTGATGACTGTGGAAAACAATTTATCTCTGGTGATTGTCCTGATCATGGTCCATTGGAATGGTATGGTGACAGCCAGCTGTCAAATGAAACACCTAAAGGAGACCAAGCTAAGTTAACCCTCCCTAACAACCTGAACATCATGCCATCTGCAGTGTGGCAGGGCCAACTGGGTGTGTTTGCAAAGGCAAGGATGGAGAAACAAGTTATTTTTGGACCCTTCAAAGGACAGAAGATTCCTGCCAAAGAGTTCCCTCTAAGAGAAGATCACAACTTTAAATACATGTGGGATGTAAGTATGCAATAATAACTTATTGTCCTTTTATTGTTCAACTCCTAAAGTGTTCTTTACATGTATTCACAGTGATTGGCTAATAATGGGTTAATGGGTTCAACTCCCAAATGTTCTTTGCATGTATTCACAGTGATTGGCTAATAATGGGTTACCTCTATGAGGAACGATCATTCATGACCATTTATGAGATTGAAATGACCCCTCTTACTTGGTGTACCTATGAGACCAAGGGGAATTCCTACTAAATATGGCATTCCATACCTATATCTAGTATAGTCACATTACTCAGCACCATCTAAGTTTTTGCTGGCCTCAGCCTTGGAAAGGGTAGATAAATCTGTTTAGAGGATAAATTGCTTGCTTGTGGAAAGAGTAGTTACTTTGATGGGAACTTATCTCCTGATGGCCATTGCTTTTTCCATACCCACCATCCAACAAATTGACCCTGATCAACAAAAAGAAAAAGAACTAATCCCTTAAAGGCTGAATGATGCATCGGACAAGATGAATCACTAATTAACCCTTTACACCCTAATATCAGTATACATATTCTCCATACTGTTCTCCGTACGTTTCCTAAGGTTGGTGACAAGGAGAATTTGTTTAAAATTCAAGAGCATCCTAACTTGGTGATCATTTCCTTTATTCTTGTGACCCCAATGTGTGATTGAGGGGTGATATTGTAAGGAGAAATTAGATGCTTATCACTCTCAGGGGTCAAAGTGTTAACAAATTAAAAGCATCCTCATAGACTCCTTTCTGTTGAATGGCTCTCCATTTCATGGATACAGCTGTAACATTATCCATTAATCTAACAACCAAGGCCAGAGGCTGAGAAAAACGACACCTGTCTCCACTATTGTGAAGAACTACAGAGTGAAAATAAATAGAAAAACTCATGCCCCAGTCATGTTTCTGCCCCCGTCAAGCTCATGATAGGAGCATTAGAAGTGGAAACTATAAAACAGTTTCCAAGTTTTGCATAACTGCACACAAATTGACACCTCCCTCCTTACCGGAGACTCTTAGCAGTCAACGCGTACCTACAGAGACAGAGGTATAACTATTTTGTTCAGACAAAGACTTTGTGAACCTACAACTGCTTGAAACAACACCACTTGAAAAGAAATAAGTCGTGCCCAAACTCAGGTGGATACTGTAAATTATTAGGGAAGTATTGAACCTGGTACTCATTGTTTGAGCACTAATAACATACAGGAAAAAATTACTCAGTTCTAATTGGTTAATGCAGTTTTCAGTTAATTCAATGCAGAAGAGGGTTAATTCAGTGCAAAGAAAGTAACAAACCAGACACTCTGATTGGTCTATAATCAAAGAAACTCACAGATAGCCAATCAAATGCGAACCTTAGAAGTCGCAACATTTGGCTATGCTGAAATTTTGCAAGCGAAACAATGGCCGTCGTTTTAAGTAAGTTTTCTTTCGCCACCGCAACAACAATACAGCAGCTGAAAAGCAGCTCTAACAACGAAAATAATGTAAAAAGCACTGTTTTTTGGTTGTCGGTTTGTAAAAAGTGGTGTTTAGAGAAGGAAATTGCCAAGGAAATCAAAATTACGAGCCGATCCAGCTTAACACTTTGCTCAAGCGATTCTACGCCGAAGTTAAAAACAAACATGGTTAAACGTCGCAAACGACGATTCCATTCCATCGAAAGTGATTCTGACACAGACTGAACAATTCCTTGAACTGATTAGGCGGACTTTTAACTTTTTTGCGCCTTATGGATGTGACAATATCATTGTATATTATTATTTTGATCTTACGTGGTTGTTTTGACCGAATGCACAGGTTTGAATAAATTATTTTTGCACTTGATGCGCGCGCTTTGCTTCCGCGTAATTATGATAAGCTATCTCGTGTTTTTTCATGTATATTATTAATACGTAATCACATGATTTTCCTTGTACAGTTTGGAATAAATAAGCACTTGTTAATTTTTTCAAAGACCACAAATTGCACTCAACCACTTTCATGGATTAACTCTTTTGCAAATGTGTGTCTGTAGCTTGGTTTTGAGTACCTACTGACAAGGTTATGATTTATCCAGGAGATAACACTGCCCAACGATAGAATAGCAACAGGGACAGGTTTCAAAGCATCTGGCCATGGTGCCTCTTCCATACAAATGTCTTTAACAAAACTAAGAAACCTGCGAAAACTGATCGTTAGAAATTACTTCCTAGATTCTTGAAGATGGAAAAGTCAGTCAAGTAATTGATGGCTCAGATGAACAGAACAGCAACTGGATGAAGTTTGTCAACTGTGCACGCGACGGCGAAGAACAGAACTTAGTGGCCGTGCAGTTCCGTGGTGAGATTTACTACAAGACATGCAGTGCAGTGGAGTCTGGCACTGAGCTGTTGGTGTGGTATGGTGACAGTTTGTCAGTGAAGGTTGACAGTTTAGCTCAGAGGGATGGTGAGTAAAATGTTTCCTTGAATAGATTTGATCACAGTGTTTAAGTTAAGTTTGAAAAAGTGTATTTTACAAATAAAAATTGATTCCGTGTTACCGTGTGTCTATTTCAAATTATATAATAAGCTCAGTTTAATGCACGCATTCTGATTGGTTCTCACTTAAGATCTATTGGAGGACAGACGTAGAGATTACGTCATCATTAAAACTTTTTTTAATTCTTTGTTATATAAAACAAATAGATTCCAAGTTGCCGTGCGTCTCTTCAGTAATAGATCACAGAGGACGTCAAAATGTGGTAAAACATCGGTGACACACTCGACTGCGCCTCGTGTGCCACTTTTTTGTTCTTACTACATTTTGACGTCCTCGGTGATCTATTATGGAATATTATTATTATTATTATTATGGAATAGAGCACAGATGACGTCAAAATGTGGTAGGAACAAAGAAGTAGCGCGCGAGGCGCAGCTGAGAGTGTCACTAACATTTTTGCAGAACCACGGTGACATGGAACCTACATGTACATTTTATGGGTTAAAAAGGCATATTGTTGTAAATGGTGACGTCATCTATGCGTCTTTCCTCCAAGAGATCATTAGTTAGAACCAACCAAAGGCGTATAAAATTCATTTAGATTAAGATTTTACTCTGTTTCTTCAAGTCTACGTCATTTACAGTGTTGCTTTCAGTGTCTTAACGGCCTGTACATAGACACCTCAGATTGAAGTGTCTGTGCTCGTACTCTTAGTGGTTCAATATGTTGTATTCCTGGGAAGAACACCGCACTCCCACAAAGCTTTTCTCCAGCCAAGGGTATGAATGGGTATGAATGCTCACACAGCTCCTGTAAACTGTGAGGGAAACGGAGATCAGCCACAAGGACATAGACTACTTGACTCGAAATCACACTCCACTTTTACATTTCCAGCCTAATATGAGAATCTCCTAGTTCAGTGAAAGTTATACTCCGTTCTCTGTGTTACGTGATTGTTGCCTTCATTTGATTGGAATTTAACCAGGTCATCTTTCGTATCTTTACTGATGTGTTTAATCCTAACAATACTACACATTTATTACTGATGAGTTGCAATTATAGTGGTAGTTTTGATAGTTCTGATAGTTTTGTAAATTGTTCGGTTTTGACTGTCGTAATTCCTCCCTCTGTCTCTCTTTTTCTTCATTTTTCTTTCTTTCTCTTTATTTCACTTTTTCGCAATATTTCTTAATGTAAACGGTGTTTTAAGTTATTTTCATTCCAATTTTTCTTTGTTCTTCTCTGTCCAGGTCATGATTATAACTGTAATACTTGTGGGTTGGTATTCGCTGGGTCAACCTTTCTTCGACGTCACAAGGCAGTTCGCTGTCCAGGCCTATCCCCTGACCAGACAAATACTGTGCATGACCAGACAGCTATAGAGTATGAGCCCGCGCAATCGTCTGTCACTGAGAATACTAATAACGAGGTTAGAACATCGCCTAGAGATGCAGAGTCGTTGTACGTTGTCGACATTGGGACCACAATCAGTGGAACCAACAGTACGATTGTCGAGGAAGGTTCACGTTATGTCCGCGTGCTCCAGCTGGAGCCCGCATCTAGCTCACGATCTTCAAACCGAGGAGGAAGAAAAGCAGTAAAGCAAGCTGCAACAACAAAAGGCGCAACCAAAAGAAATCCCTCCGCGCAGAACACGAGAAAAGCAAAGCGAAACTCGAGGAAATCAAATGTAGCGGAGGCTCAGAAAATAGTTTCTTCAAATACTACAAAAGCGCGAAGTTCATCGTCTGGTAAGAAATCCCTGTCCTCTGAGAGAACTTCCCGTGGAGCGAAAAGGACTACAAATTCCCGCCGCGGAGATGTTATAAAAAAGAAGCAAGCATCGTCAGGATCAGATAAATCCCAAGTCCAGAAAAACACCAGAAACTCGAAAGCGAAAGGTGATATGTCTGCTAATAGCATGAGAAGTTCCAGTGATACCAGTGAGGACGTGTTAGTAAGGGAAGGATCTTCAGGAAAGGAAATCAATGAATCCACAAAGAAATCAAAGTCTGAAGAAGCAGAAAAACAACTAAACAATTCAAAATCTCCCTCGTCTCGGAAAAGAACAAGCGAAGGAGACGAAGGATCAACCGCAGGTGAGGTGAAGAAAAGGAAAAGGACCGTGCCTGCAGATAAACCCATATTCACCTGTGAGCAATGCTCCAGAAACTTTAAGTGGAAGTCTCAGCTAAATTACCACATGCGAAGTCACTCGGAAATCAAGGAATTTGTGTGTTCTTTTTGTGATAAGCGTCTCTCCCAGTTGTCCTCCCTAAAGAGACACCTACGCGTACATAGTGGAGAGAAGCCGTTTGGATGCGAAGAATGTGGCAAGAGGTTTGTAGAGAAAGGAAAGCTTACTCTTCATCTGCGCAAACACTCTGGGGAACCACTGGAGAAGAAGTTCAAGTGTTCCATATGCGACAGAGGGTTCACGTTAAGTGCAAATCTGCGCACTCACATGCGAACTCACACTGGTGAAAAACCTTACCCTTGTCCTCAGTGCGGCAAAGGTTTTAAACGAAGCTCAGATATCATCAGCCACCTCCGGAGTCACACAGGTGAGCGACCCTATAAGTGTTCTCATTGTGACAAGTGTTTCACAATGATCTCGCACAGAAACAGGCACGAGGTAATTCACACTGGAGAGAAACCGTTCAAGTGTGAGTTGTGCGGTAAAGGGTTTACCCAGCCAAACTCGGTCAAAGCCCACTTGAAAGTCCACGAAAGAAGGCAAGCCAAGCTTTCAGGCGGGGAAATGAGACAAGAAAAGCAAAAGAAAAATTTCCGAGATGGAGAGATACAGACGGATGTTCGGCCTGGAACAGACAATGACGTGCAGCTAGGAGTCCTGCATAGTGTAGCCTTAGGACAGGGAACTTGCGGAGAGAGAACGGAAAAATTGCTGGGTGTGCAAACACAGATAACGGAAAACGGAAAACATTTGCAGGTGCCTATAGATAGTATGCACCAGAAGGACTCAGAAAATGCACAGTTAAATCAAGAACCAAGGCCTACCGTACGGCCTGAGGACGTACCCCTGAGTAGTATTAACGTAGAAGGTCCTGTAGGAGAAGATGTAGCTTCAAGAGATAAAACAGAACTCACAACAATTGCAACAGAACAATTAAAATTAAGCTACACAGGTCAAGATAACACCAGTGAGCTTCTAACTTTTGATAACACCCTTGTCAATAGTAAAGCACTCTTGCAAATTAGCAGCGCGGCGCCAAGCGGTGGTGTTGAACACTGTCAGTTAGAGCTGGCTCCAGCCAGTGTTCAGGATCAGCTACAGCAGACTGAAGAAAATGAGACAACGCTTTTTGCACTTTAATGAACCGACACTTTTATAAGAGGGCTTCTTGATCCAGTGTATTTTAAAAGTCTTTTCTCTCCGTCCCACAAATTTATATTAACTTTCAGTTACCTATCATTTAAGTTAAGGGGTATATGAACTCAAAAGTCGTAGTGTTATTAAACCCAAAACTGTTACAATATCACTTGATTGCCTGGAGCTGCAACAGAATTTGACAGACTTGTCATTTTCTTTGTGATGAGAACACCTTTATAACACTTCGCCTTTAACTTGTTATTTTCTTCCAGGAGTGCTGATAAGTAAAACCGGTTTGTGTAGGTTCTTGAATTTTGAAATATCGAGAAATCTCAGCTAATTGTTTGAAAGGAGGAGGAGGAATTAGTTTTAAATTTTTAGGAGGGGTTAGAATTAGAGTGTCTGCCTGATGCACGTTCAATAAAACGACTGTTGTTTGATAAATGGGGATTTTCCAAAAAATGGAGAGATCGAAAAATCCATATGTAGTTATTTGGGAACAAGAACAGCAACACGGCAACTTCGCAGTGAAGCACATTTGGTACGAGTAGTCAGTGTACTACAACTTTGATCGTGACCAACAAAAATTTGATCCATAGTCGGTTGAGCAGTATTATTTATATTGACTCGGTTTTTCCTCTTTAGTACCAGTGCTGTTGTATCGTGTAAATGTACCATTTACAGCGACATTGGCATCTCAGTTATCGTTTTGAAACCGAACCTGTGTCTGTCTCGTTTCTTTGTAAGGGGGGTTTTACTGCACTTCCTTGTGTTAGAATTGTACTAGACCCATTCCCCGAGCCAATGCTGTTGGTTGGTGTTCGTCTTTTGTTATTTTCCATCTTTCGTCGAAAGTAATGTAAATATTCTATATCTCGATAGAGCATCTTTTCGCACAGATATCGATTCAGCGACGAAACTGCCTGGTTCAACTGTATTTTTGCTAAATTCATCGACTTTCCTAGACAATCGTGCTCCATTTCTTCGTGTTTAGTTCTAAACTCGTGGAGTTCCTCGAAGAACTCTTTTCCTTCGAGACGGATCTCGTTCCAAAGTGTCTCGTTAAAGAATTGATACAACATCGTGTCCGCATTGTTCCAGCGGTAAATTTGTTCAGTGATGTTACCACTGGTATTCTGGTGGGTTCTTTCACCATGGAGTTGATAATGAAACTTAAGATATACAACATCATCTAATTCCCAGCATAATTTTCTCTTCAACATCACCAGTGATTCGTCCAAGTATTCATAGATAAGTACCAGGGTGAATTTATCGTCAATATCTAATATGGCGTCTCGTACCATCTCTGGTTTGTGGTAATCTGTGGTTCGGAGTCCAAGATCGAAGAACATCCCATTTTTTATGAGATTCAGAGAATCCTGCAAAACACAGCAAGTCAGTATGGATGCTAATACAAAAGTCAAAAAAGTACCAAAACTGAGCTAATCGTAACATTCGTGTATTGAAGCCGATGAAAATAAGTGTTATATCTTAGTACCTCGATTTGACAGAAAGGAACGTTTAGTCGGGTCATGACGATTACTCGTTTTCCGACAGGAAAGCAAAAGAATCTGTCATTACGAACTCAAATTTGGTGAAGGTTGGGCTAGGGAAGCGGTAATATCCAAAATCCCGCCAAGCTATTATGCTGTATTTTCGCATCCCGCGCGTACTTGGGTCGATTTCCGGTTTATGAGAGGAACTCTGCAGATCCTGAGAGTCGTGCGTGAGTTCAGGGCAGTCATCAGCGTCCTTGTCGCTTATTGTATGAAATGTTTTACATCTATATCGCGCTTGTCTGTGTTGCACGATTGTAACGGGCTGTCTCTCCTCATGTTTCCAATAGCAAGGTATAATATGTGTATTACGTCAGTCTGTGTTGAGCTTTAAGTATGCCGTTTTGCTTTGTGGATTAAAGAAAGAGCTATGTAACATGTGCATTGTGCTTGTCAATGTGTTACGCACTTATATCGGGCCGTCATAAAGAATATTTAATTGTGTAGTGCTCATGTTTGTGTTGTCCGCTTGTGTTTTCTCTATCACCAGACTGGGTAAATTCATCCGACGAGCGGGCTCCGATGGACTCGTATTCAAATTTTGAGTGATATTTCCAATTAGTTTATCTGACAATGCCTGTTACGCCTGGAACCTAACAGTGTATGTTTGACATGTATGTAGGAAGATGGGAACACTTTGAAAATGATCCTTCATCATTGACTCAGTTTATAACAACTAGCTGATCGTATATGAGCCAAACATAAAAAATATCCTGGGTAAGCAAACTCGCTGGGGAGACAACATCATAAGGCATAATGAACGAAATTTTACCTTGAATCTCTTGCGCTGAATGGCTCTTCCAATGTATTTTCGAGGATTTTCCAAAAATTTCAGAAAAGGATATTGTTGATCTCCCATTTCTAGGATTTCCTGAAAATCCAAGTTTCGAAACGTCACCTCAAAATGAGACACCGGGTCACGTAATATAGTAATGAAAGCTGTCTGCGATTGCATAATCTCATCCATGACGTCACCATTAAAACGAGCGTGATTGCAAAGTATGTTGGGGAGGGTTCCGTCCAATAACATGATGTCCACATATTTCCAGTGGAATCTTGAAGGCCAATAAAATGTCGACAATCCTCCGCTAGGTAGGGCAATGCGCAGGTTCCGTAAATCGGCGAATCGATTTAGGATATTGGCAACGACGTCACTTCCTGTATAGTGTGTCTTGAGGAAAAGAACATTCTGGATTGCCTTCTTACAGCTACGGATTCTACAATATTTATAAAAGGAATATCTGAGGTTAAACTCTGGCAAATGATTCAACGAGAATACTCACACTCAGAGAAGGAGCCCGAACTAGAGAACTTAACAAGAAGATGCGCAAAATCGCTCAATGGCAACCATGTAACTGAAGCTGGTTTAACTGATTGGCAGTTAAACCATCTTAAAGGTACTTATTAACAAGCAAACCGAACAACTCCAAGTCTGTGCTGTACTACAATGCATTGATAAGAAATTCCGTATAATATCACTCAACTGAGACCACGAATTTCTTTGAAAGGTCAAAGCACGAATGACACAAGTCGCCGTACGTTCCTACTCATAAATATTTATGGTCACTGAAGCTGTTCAGAACATGAAAAAGTGCTGGCAGTGGTTGATAGACGTAACGCAAAGGACTTGAGCAATTGTCATGAGACTAACGTGTTTGAAGGTAACTCTGACACTCACTTTCTATTGACTTGTTTTTTGGTGGGCTCCATGTATCCCTTTTGCCACAAGATATAATCTTCCACACCTTCCAATTCAAGATACCGTCCTTGCCCGTAGTCCAGTCCAGTATCTTGCGCAACTGATGGAGGTAATTCGTTGTTTGATTGGTTAGATTCTGTTTTGTCTATGACGTTGGTGTTTATCATGTTTCGAACTGTTCCACTATAGTCAATGTCGTCTTTCCACACCCAAACATCTGCAATTCGGAACCTGGCCCAGAAAAAACGATATTGATTGTATATTGTTTGGATAATGTTGCAACGTAATGTTATTACAATACTTTGTTTCAAAAATATTGCTTCTTACTTACGACTGATGGTTCATCTGAACATTGATAAAGAATTATTTACTAAAGGTCACTTTAATACGCAATGAATTACATTGAACGTCTGGTTTAGCTTTTTTCATACTAAATTTCACCTTTTAAAAACTATTTGCCCCAAAAACAGACGCCAGACCTCTCATCTCCCGATCTTCGATCTCACATTTAAACAGCCTAGAACGGCATGAAAGAATGAAGGTAATTTATTGGCACCAGTTGAGTGCCATTGACTGTGTCATTACTCTAACTACTAGAGATGGTTTGAGTTGTTTCGTCCACTAAATCATAGTCTTGGACCTGGTCCGCCTCAGGGAAACAGGTTACCAGCAGTAGTTAGTGTTCATCAGAAACTTTCAATGGAAGCTGCGTATCGATTTAATTAAACTTGGTCGGTAATAAAGTTAACAGTTTGTCATCAATTAACTTCATCAGTCTAAATTGAGCCAGAGAAGAATGTAAAGTGAGTTCACCTCAAGCACCAAACAGTTATAGCAATTACTTTGATCAATAATAACATCTAAAATAAACGTTTCAGTGATCACACCCAAACAACCCTCCCTGGCCCTATCTGTTTTTGTCATAGGTTCAACGTACCTTAACGGAACTTCGACCGGTTTGTTGTCAAGCTCTGCAGCCGGTAAGCTTATTCCAAGATCTCGATACAAAACAATATAAATAGCACAAAAGATTATTCCGCAGAAAACAAGATGAACGCACCGAACCCGAAATCGGTTGAGTCGACTGGCGACTCTCATCATAAACAACCAGGGTAGGCTAGTGTAAAAACAGGCTTATGCCGCACGGTCAAGTGTTCGTGAAAAATTTCGTTATCTACGTGTACTATCTTTTCTGAAAAATCCATATAAGTTATAAATAACAGCAATAATTAGAATCTATAGCAGAAGTTTGAGAGCCGCCAGGTAGCTAACGGGTGATTCGTGACGTCACGAGCTCATTGCATGGTACCCGCGTCTTTTGCATTTACTATCCTCAGACCCAGTTCTTTTCTAATATATGAGAGATTAAAAATGACGTTTATAGCAAACTTCCTGCTGTCAGGTTTCGCATGAAAACTGCGTGTCGTATAACGTTCACGGGTCGGTCAAAATAAAGAAATACGATGTTTCTGGCGTTTGTAGCTGTTTGTTTTGAGAAAACGCGTTGTTATCGGTGATTCACCACCCGGATGCGGTGATTCCAACGCATTTTCTCGTGTTTTCCGTTCGGCTATCGTGCTGAAATTGGTAATATACTCCTATATTCATCAGTGTTTTGCACTGTTAACCATCCGGACATCTATATGCGTGTGGGTGTGTGTGTGTGTGTTTTCACCTTTTTGCCCCCCTATAAATTCCTTGGCTCTAAGCTCCTTGCATTGGAACAATTTGGAAGAGGTTCCATCAATCGCCAAATCCACTGCGCAAATCAAATAATCAATTGGACAAATTCCTTCCCTTAAATGACGCAATTAATAAAAGCCTTTACGTAAATTTTTTTCAAGCCTTTCTTTTCTATTACCAATCAACCAAACTGGTATTCGGCGAGTTACATCAGTTCACACAAATAATTATACAATTTTACAAATATTTACAACACTAGAAACCTTGAAATCTAAAAATTTAAAAAAAATGAAAAAGTATCAGCAAAAAAAGGAGGGCACTCTTATTACAGTATTTATAAAATTGTATATCCAAACCTTGGCAAACAAATGGAATCTGCTTCATTTCAGTCAATAAAATGAAACTACTTAATAAAAAGAACAAAACTTGCACAAAAATAAGTGAAACATATCATCTGTTTACCATCTGAGGTGGATCATATGTAAAATTGAAAAATGTTTTAGTGCACATACGTGAAATTTGGATAATTATGTTGAGACTCAAACAGGAAATTTTAAAAAAGCTATGACATAAGTCATCAAGCTCAACATTTGGATCCGTTTTCTTGATTTTGATAAATATCATAAAAATACTCAAAAATTCTCTAAGCTAAAATTATTGACAGAAATTTATTTGACTCGAGGTTCCGACCTTACCAATCCATTAAGCATTTTATCACATCACCACTGCTCTTTCACTTCTACCTTGCTTCTTGCATTTTGCAGCTCACGAACTGTAATTGGGGCCGTAAGGATCTTTACGGCCCCACTCGCTCTGCGTAAGGCTCCTGATACGGGGATTAGTTTGCCATACATTGTTGTTCACCACCAGCACGCACGGTTTGTATGCTGATATGTTAATATTGTTTGATTACATTGACAGTTACTTCGGTTTCAATTATTCCTGTAGGTTTTAAAAACTACAGTTCTGGCTCATTCATTGACAAATTGATCGATTTTTCAGTTTTAGCTTTCCTTCATCAGTAGATCAGTTCCATGTACTTCGTTGTTGTTAGTGCTACAACATCTCTTATTCTCAGATAGATACAATTCTTTGGTAATTCAGTGAAGATTTTCCTGGTTATGCGGTAATTTCCTTTGTCTATGTTAGACAAGTATATATTATCACCCTACAACTAAAATGTAAATTAACAGAGCCTTTTACATGCACGATTATTATTTACCGAAACGTTACCTGCCCTAAATGAATCACAATGTTCAAAAAAGTTTAAAGTCTTTGTTTAGGGGGTGGAGGAGTGGGGCTTATTATCAAGAGGGCGCTTATTGGAGCTTTGGAGATATTGGGCTTCTAATAATTGATTCTGTGAAACATAGCACTAATTAATTAATTAATATAAAAGGCCTTCGATGTCAGACTTAAGCAGTTTAAGACATTACAAATGTACCCGCTCTGATGTACCAATCGGAAGCTCTCTTGACTGACGGTTACTGATAAATTTGTAACAATTGGACGACGGTCATTTTTTTCTCCTTTTTAGAAAAAAACTATTCCTCGGAAGTCCTCGACCTTGTTCTCGCCGAGTTTAGAAAACTTTGAAAGTTGTTGGATTTTAAAACATCTTCCATCGTAAACACCGTCACGGCGTTACGTCTTTGTCGATTATGTCTCTCGGACAATATCAAACGATCCTGCTGATGTCCATCACTGTGATTCTGCTCTTGAAATCTGTCAGTGGAGCCTGGAGCCGATAAGAATGCTCTCCATCCCATTCCGTTTCTATCTGTTAATTCAGATCCTGAAAAGATCACAAGAAAGCTACAACAATTCAAATAATATATCCAAATTACATCTAGGGCCGGTAGCACATCAGGGAAAGTAAGAAGTCGTTAGAAAATGAGCCTGTACGTATCCACTAAGATAATCGAATTGATTTATTATATTTTCCTCGCCTTATAGATTTTCCGAGAATTCACCTTTTCACCACCCGTTAGTCTTGTCCGCAAACCGGAAGTGAAACATGAATAAATGAAACTGGAAAAACCACTTTCGAGAAAATCGAAGGTGGTTTTGTATGATCATGAACGCAAAGACAAAGAATATCGTACATCTCGCCGGGAATTAAGTCATTTAAATTCGATCTCTAATTTGACGTTGCAAAATGTGCAAACAGGTTGTACCTTAGATGAAGATGCTAAAGTCGCCTTTTGAAATCATTCATGTATCTTTTTTATCCCTTGCCAATGTAGCTTTCGCTCGAATGAATATCGATGAAATTTCCGTTTTGTGAAAATTTTGTGGGTTATGATTTTCGCTGATTTAGCGGAATGCCCTGTGTATGAAAAATTAGGAATTATTGTCACAGTCATTTAAATTCGATCTCTAATTTGACGTTGCAAAATGTGCAAACAGGTTGTACCTTAGATGAAGATGCTAAAGTCGCCTTTTGAAATCATTCATTTATCTTTTTGATCCCTTGCCAATGTAGCTTTCGCTCGAATGAATATCGATGAAATTTCCGTTTTGTGAAAATTTTATGGGTTATGATTTTTGCTGATTTAGCGGAATGCCCTGTGTATGCAAAAATTAGTTTTCGCAATTCCAGTGAAACTATTGTTCACCTCAAACGCATCAATTTGTTGGTACGACATAACAAAATAATCGCTGATGTACCAAATATAACTCCAATAAAATTTTCGGGTATCACGAATTTTCCTTTTTACTTTAAAAAGGAAAACTGGACTTCTTTTACTTCACTCATGCGGTTTATGGTAGTCCGGATGTATCTTTTAAGACGGCACCGCGTGTGAAACTACTTTCGATCTGTCAAAACTCAACTTCATAACGTGGCGTAGAGAATACAGACAATAGAAATAAATTAACATTATAATAATTTGTGTTCAGTTTCTCAGTCTCGCTATCACGAAAAGAAATATAAGAAATCTCTCTCTTGTTTACAACTGAAGAAATGTCGCGCATGAGTGAGTTTTCCCACCGCGACCCACAATAACATCAGTCAAAAACAATGTCGGGCTGTAAATTTGCATCATCGAACCAGCTCAAGGTAAACCCCCGGGAAAATAATTAAACAAGCTGAAGGAGAAAAACATCAACTGCACTCGATGTATGAAGTTTAAAGAACTTTCCTGGAAGTAATTAGAAGCCAATTTTAAATTGTTGGACCTTTGCAATTGTTGAAACAGACTAGACCAACGGATATATTCCGCAATATAATTATCAAATCCTTAGCAGGTACAAGCTGAAACTGAGTACTCTTGGACGAATTATTTCAATTTCCATCTTAATTTTATATCAAACAAAGTCCTTCTGTGTGAAAACTTAAGGAAGCACAAATAACTTCCACAAGGTTTTATTTTGAACGAGGGATATATCCAAGTTGCATGTACCGCCAAAAGGGAATGATACGTGGGATCTGGATAAAACGGTTTTCGTTAACATTCACACTGAGTTTGAAAATATCGCGAGTTAGCTGAGTAAAAGTTTGCGGGTGATATATAAATTCATTACTGATCAGAATGGCTTGGAAAATAGCTTAAGTAATTCACTTTCGAGCTTCTTGAAGCACGTCGCGCCGCAATAAACATCTCATTGCGGAAATCTTGTTGATCTTATGAAATTGAAATATATCAGTTTTTATCTGGCCCAATGATGTCAAGAAAGGAACGATTGCAAACATTGAACTGTCATAGCAAATCCTACCTCGATTATGATCAGTTGTATTCCTTGAATGAGAAATTAATTTTTACCAGACGGCGCCGATTGCTTCGCAGTGCAAGTGCAGGAAGTATTTTTGACTGCGTTCAAGAATTGATCGGCGAAAGCAAGTGTTTTCAGCACATTTTCCAACACGATTACGTCAATGCTACGTCGCGTGTCTTAGGACTCATGACTTATTCATACTTGTCTCCTGGGGTAATCCCCTAAATATGACGAATTTTTAAGGGGTTTTTTCATTGTCTTTCTCAATATTTTTAAGTTCAATCATCACACGTGAAATTAGTCTTATTATAAAGCTTCCTGAAGCTAAAGGCGAAAAATGGGGGCTTGAGGTAAATTTTGAGATGGAACCAGTTGTAATCAGTCCAAACGATTCTGAAAAACATAACGAGATTATTGAACAAATCAATGATAAAATGTAATTCTTGGCAACCTAGGTAATAAGCAATTTTAAAATGTCAAACGATCAGACGATGACTCACAAACGGCCCTCCAGATGTCTGTAACACTCCATCATGACGTAGTTTGACCATACCACAAACTTGAGTATTGTCGGAGACTTTGATTCGTACGTGACACATGTCAGATGATGAGTGCGAACACTATGGACATTGAATGGTTTACATAATTAACGCAACCTTGAATGACCCCTTTTAAATCAGTACTCGGCAACAACCAATCAAAATGCAGAAAATATCGTATAAAAGAGTGATTTCTTACAAATTTTGCAGAGTAGCTTTTTACACACCTGATGTAAATAAGCGAATACGAGAGCGAAATAAAACAGTTTAATTGAGTCTCGTTCGTCAGAGTTCTATCCCTAGTAAACAGGACAAAGTTTACAAAACGTGGCACCTCCGGCAACGCGACAATTCTGAAGGATAACAGTAAGGACAACTGTTGTGAGTATAATTTTAGTCCTGATTTTCCGCCCGTGCGAAGATTGCGGAGATGGAAGCGACTGAAGCGAATCTAGATATCAAAGTAACACAGCTTAAAATGAGCATTGGTAAAACGAACACCATCGTAGAAACAGGGAAGTCAGAAGCGATCGAAAGACATTTGTCTACCCTGCGGTCCCTTAGTAAAGAACTAAATCGAATGCGGATAGAAGTAGAAGCGACAAAACTAGGTGCGAAAGAAGAAATTGCCGACATCGAGGCGTGGAACAGCGGAATCGACGCACAACTGGAAAAAGCGGATTGTGAAGTGGATAAAATGTGCACATGGATCGACGACCGCAAAAGAGAAGCAGAAGCAATTGTCAAGCAAGAAGAACTTAAGTTTCACAAAGCGAAGATAGAGATGCAGGCAGAAATCCAAGTTGAGCCACACCACCAACAAGCGACGACGACGCCAAGCGACATGCAAGCCAAGCTGCCTAAACTGATGATAACGAAGTTTGACGGTACCTATATGGACTGGCCACGATTTTGGGGACAGTTCACAGAAGCAATCGATAAAACGGGCGCTCAACCGATCACGAAATTTACCTACCTTAGAGAACTACTGGATGTCAAAGTGAAAAGAGCAATAGAGGCGTTGCCCTTCACGGCTGAGGGATACAATCGGGCGAAGAGTATCCTAAGCGAGAGGTTCGGAAAGGAGTCAGAAATCGTCAAAGCTTACATCAAAGAGATTCTGGATCTCCCCTCAATATCAAGCCCAAACCCGAGAAAAATTGGTGAATTTAGCGAAAAGCTAACGTACTGTGTGCAAGCCCTGCAGACACTAAACAAACTGGAACAAGTCAATGGGGCGGTGTCTATGACACTAGACAAATTGCCAGCGATCCGCGGAGATCTCGTCCGGACCGACCCCGACTGGGAAAGCTGGGACTTTGCAAAACTTTCAGAAGCAGTTCGATTGTGGACCAGGAGAAATCCAATGGATATAAACCAGCGTGAGCGTGAGCAAGAACAGCAATCAACAAAACGGAACTTACGCCAGCAAGCAAGAATTTACCACACACGTCGGGACGCCGATGGTAAACCCCGCT